>NC_080381.1:110973694-111112203 GCF_014773155.1 Arachis stenosperma | reverse complement strand
TTCCCATTAAGAGTGGCAAACGAAAAGTCCGTCCTGTCTCACCAAAAGCCCGCCCCGCCTAGTAAGACGGTCCTGAATTTTCCCCCCGCCTGCCTAATGTAAGCTGGCGAGATCTCCTTTTTTATAAGCCATTAAATATTAAACAATATATAATTTCACAAACAATTTCAATATATTTATAATTTCTAAAAATATAAAAATTATAATTTTTAAATTTACGCACATTAACGTCTTTATAATTATAAATATGTAATAATATAATTAAAATTAAATTTTTTGAAATAAAATAATAAAATCAGCATTGTCCAAAGCAAAACAAATATTATCCAAAATATAAGTTAAAACTTCTTCAATTATCATCTTCATCATTTTGTAGATCAATAACATCATAGAAATTTGTAAAAAAATTGTTCTACCAAAATAAAAGCTTGGCCCAGTGGAAAAGACTGCCCCGCCCCGCCGAAGCTCACCAAATCCCGTGGATTAGGCGGTGCAGGGTAAGCGGAATTTTTAAGTTTGGTGGCCATAAATTTTCAGCCCAACCCGCATTTTTTGGCGGGTTATGCGATCAGCTCGACAGGTTTCGACCCGTTTGCTACCCCTAGTCCCCATCCATTTTTGCATGGCAGGTCATGAGGATTTCAAGAGTCCCCATCTAGCTCCAAAACGTGAGTAATCCCTGCAAATACCCGTTTTCGCTGTTTTTGTGATCATCCTTATTGCTAGCATTTATTAGTTCGTGACGTGGAGTTATTCTAGCCACTCAATAAATTCTTAGATAATCAAAGTTTAGGTTATATCATTTTTATAAAGTTACATGTATCCTTATTATAACAATATTAATAAAAGATAAATGGATAAACACTAAACTATTGTTTGGATATAAGATAAAAAATAAGAGGAAAGAAAATGGAAAGAAAAGTATATTTTTTTGTGTGCTGAAAGTAAGAAGAGAAAAGTAATAAATTATATTGTTTGAATGAAAATAGAGGAAAAAATTTTTTTTTGTTTGAATGGAAGGAAAAGTAAGAAGAGAAAAAATTATAATAGAGAAAAATTATATTAATGTTTTTATATATTATATATAAATTATATTTCAAATGGTAACTCTGTATTTTTATCCATGTTTGCACTTTTGAATCAGTTTTCTTCGCAATTTTGAAGAGAAAAAATTTACGTGAGCTTCATATACATTTTTATGTTTTTCATTCAATTTCTTTGTTGAACCAAATAATGCAAAATTGATTTTTCTATCCATTTTCTTCCCCAGCATGTTATTTCTCTACAAATTCTTCTAATATAAACAATGCATAAATATGTCACATTTTTTATATATATAACAATAACTAATATCACATATTAGGCTAATTTACGTTGATAAACTAAAGTCACCCTAAAATTACCTAAATTCCCAAAACCCAATAACGTTACCTAGTTGTCTCTATTTAAATTGAATTTAATGAATTCAAATTAGGGTAATAAGTAATAAATCTAATTTATATTTAATAATTTACCTCTAACTTATGGTAAAAATGTAAGATATGATGCAAAAAAAAAAAAAAAAAAACTAAAGCGTCATAAATTTTTTACTAACAAAAAAATATTTTCTTTTTACTTTTTAGACACGTATCTATCTTTTTAAGTTATACATTTTGATTTATAAAAATTAATGATAATTAAATGTACAAACAAACACTAATTAATAAAGGAATAAAATTTAAGATAAACATGTCCTGAACAAATTGAAATAAAATAAATACTTTTAATTATGATCATTAATTATAATTACATATATTTACTTCAAGATTTATATTTCGAAAACACAGTATATTAATATTTTGTATTTTTATTTTTTAATTTTATACTATCACAAACATTAGTTACTCTCCAATAATGACAATACTTTTAAAAAAATAAACATAACTAAATTATCTTAAAATTATATAATAATTTTTAACATAACAAAAAAATATACAATTATCGAAAATATAATATTTGTGTAGTAACTGAAATTTAATTGTCAATATAAAGTAATATATAATATCATTTCATAATCAAATAAGTGTTTAATCAAAGAATTTAATATTTATATAATAATATGACAAAATAAATTAAAGTTTGAGTTTAATCATAGCAAGCGTTCAAGTTTAAATTTTTATAAATTAATTTATTTGTGTTAAAGTGAATTGCGTAATAAAAAATTCATAAAAATTTCATATATTGAAGTAGACAATAATTTATTTATAAATACAAAAAGTGTATTGAATAAGTAAGAAATTATTGTATTTTAATTTAGTCCATAATTCACATGATTTGAATTTAGCTCAATATATATGATTTGATTTGATTTGATATAATTATTAGTTAAAAGTATCTCAGTTGCCTATGTTATTCATAGATTTATTATTTTAATGACTAATAAATTAATCAAATTAATTAATTAGCACACACAATAAATTTGGGTTAATAAATTTAAAAAAATAAATTTAAAATACTAACAGAATATTAAAATAAATAAATTAAAAAATACTTCCAAATCAAATTTATATAAATTACAATAAATTATAGGGATAAAAAACTAAAATAAGCCATTTGGAGATAGAAATTACGTGAATCGGCCAAAAGGAAGTTTGATTCATCAATCAACCAAAGGACAAATTAATGTAATTCGAAGCAACAATGTTCGAATTACATTCGTTAATAATTCGAATCAATATAGTTCGAATTATTCCCAACCAAAACTCACATGTAATTCGAAGTAACATGGCTTGAATTATTAAAACATAATTCGAATAGAGTCAATTCAAATTAGTATGAAGAGTGAAGTAGCATCATTCGAATTGTATGGATTTGAATTACTAGGAAACGTGAATTAATTATAATTCAAACTTACCTGGTTCGAATTATATATATATAGTGCGAATGAGGATGATTTGAATTAGTGTGGACCAGACCAGTATATATATGATGTGAACGTGAGTTGCTTTCATTAGAGGGCTTAGATGGCTAGTGAGGACAATTTTCTAGTGTTGGTTCACCACAGAGGATCGATTAAGAGAAAAATTCGTTCTGGTATGAAGTTCACCGATAAGGATCCTCTCTGTATTATCGCGAGGCCTACGACGAGCTATGATGACCTTGTTAGCTCTGTACTGCTGAAACTTGGTATGGAAGGTGTAAAAAGGGTTAAGAAGTTTTTCTATCGCATTCCAATCATGGTGTTCCAAGATACCATGAAGTATGATTGTTTCACGATCGGGAGTGATGAGGACTTGCAGGTCATGTTTCATTATTGCCGGCAGTTTTCCGAAGTGAAGACACCAGAGCTGTTGGCAAAGTTGGTTGATGTGGTATCCAACTCGGGGGTTCGAACCGGAATACCAACACTTTAGCCATGGTGGCCGATTCTAGCTCCAGAGCTGCCGTTGCTTCTTCCTCTGTCCCTGCGTACGAGCCACCCGTCCAGCCTGTCGCCTCCCCTTCGTTCCCTGTTGATCTCAACGATAGTGTTGGCGACAAAGTTGGAACAGAAGAATTTATACCAACCTCTGTACAGTGTGCTGCACCAGCTGGGGTTGGAGATGGATTGTTTGATGATTCAGAGGACGATGATGTCGAGCCGGATATGATTGCTGACGACAGTGACGATGATATTGGAGCCAGATATCTCCAAATGGCTTATTTTAGTTTTTTACCCAAATTATAGAATATTTTAAATATTTAATCAAATTAATTAGTTGATATAGTTAATTTATCGTAATAACTTATAGTTAATGAGTTAAATGAAATAAATCGGAAAATATTCTCAAAAGCATGCTATGTCAGGTTCATCATTAAGTACAAAAATCTGATTTTTATATAATAAAATAGATAAATTTAAATGCGTAATATTATTCTTATTAAAATTATCTAATTATATTTATGCAACTTAAACTTTTAGAGAAGATTATTAATGACATCTTATTGGTCAAAAAACTAATTAATGACTCTAGAGTCTAGATAACTTGATGTATGATTTTTTTTTACATTAACTTTAGATAAAAAAAATCAGTTCTGACATATAATTGAAAAAATGCAATTAATAAAAAATTTTTATTTATAATTATTAATGAGATATAATCTAGATATAATGAGAAATAAATCATATAAATAGAGATTTTGCATAATAGACAAAGTTAAATTCAAGGATAATGATGTGTTTTAATTAATTTTTTTTAATTTATTCAATTACAACAACAACAACAACAACAACAACAACAACAACAACAATAATAATAATAATATATTTGTCTAACTTAATTTAATTTTCTCGTAGACAATTCCTAATATATTTTATATTCATCTACATTTAAAAAAAAAGAAATAAAGGATATATAATCTTTAACACGGTGCTCTTTTAGGTATTTAGAAATCTGAAAAAAAAAGTCTTGAGAAACCAAATAGCCACCGAACTTTTCTTACCCTCAATTCTATAACCTCACTCCCAAAAACCTAGGAGAGTAGAATATTGCTTGACTTACTTTCGAATGCAATAGAGAACTTCCATCTCGTCGCCGTTATTCCATCTGTCCAGTCACTATGTTGTCGTATCTACTCTGCCGTCGTGTACATTGCTATGCGTCATCTAATTTAATGAATTTAATTAGAATAAACAATAAATTATTTATTTTATTTTAGATTTCAGAAATGAAAAATCAATTCACTGATATAATAATGAATTACAATTAACGTAATCTAATTAATTAAATAATATAAATTTTAATAAATTATATTAATATTTAAATATCTAATCAAATCAATTAGTTAATATAATTAAGTTATTGTAATAAATTGTATTTAATGAGTTAAAATAATTAAATTAAAAAATATTTTTTGGAGCATGCTACGCTAGCTCCATCATTAAGGGCAGAAACTCAATTTTTATATAATAGAATAAATAAATAGAATAAATAAGTAAGTAAGTATTTGCACATATGATGCATGGACACTGACACGGACACGGGACACGACACAATACGGGATACGTCGACACGCGAATTTTAGAATCTTATAAGACACGGGGACACGCATACATATAAAATATAAATTATTTTTTTAAATTATTTCTAATGTCTTATTTTAATTATATCAAGTATTTAAAATATTTTTTGTTTTAATAAATAATAATATATACTATATCTAAATTTATTTCAAGAATATATGTTAAGAATAAGACTAGACAAGCTGACACGTGATGGTATTTAGGTACGTCCAAGCGTGTCTGGTTGGACACAGTCACACGGCAGACATGCGTGTTCGATGAGTGTCGACAAGTGTCGTGTCCAAAATGTGTCCGACACGCGGACACGGCAACTCAATGAAGTGTCCATACTTCATAGATTTGTACTATTATACTTCTTGTTCTACATGATTACTTAAGATATTTGTTTTGTATGTTAAATAATATAAATAATATTTTGTATCTTATATTCATTAAAAATTGATATTAAGATGAGAAAATTATGTAATAAATTTTATAAATAGTAATTATAAAAAATAAATAATTATTTATTATATATAATAATTCTTGGTATACATAGGACCATGTATATATTAGGATATCTATTTTAATTATGTGAGTAATTATTGTTATTTTTAATTTTTTATTATATTAGTAAATAATATTTAAAACTAAAAGAAAAAAATAACTAAAAAATTTTCTTAATTTGAATAAAAACTCTCTTATAAATATAGTAAAAATATAAGATGTGATATAGAAAAAAAGTTAAAACGACATAAATTTTTACTAAAAATAAAAATATTTTTTGTTCATTTTATTTAAACACGTAACTATTTTATTCATGGTATAAATTTTAATTGATATTTTACCCAAAAAAAGCAATCAATACAAAAATAAAACTTAAATAAGGCAATTATGTTCTGAAAAAATTAGAATAAAATAAAAACTCTAATTATAACCATTAATCATAATCATATATATTTATTTTAAGATTTATACTTCGAAAATTTAAAATATTAATATTTGTATTTTTTATTTTTTTTAATTTTAAACTATTATAAATATTCGTTGTTCTCTAATAATAGTAATCCTTTTTAAAAAAATAAACATAATTAAATAATTTTAAAAATATATAATGATTTTTAAAATAACAAAAAATGTATAATTACCTAAAATATATTATTTTTTTGTAGCAATTGAAATTTAATTGCCAATATAAAATTTATATATAATATCCTATCATAAACAAATAAGTGTTTAATCAAAGAATTTAATATTTATATAATATAAAAAATAAATTAAAATTTGAACTTAATCATAGTAAACGCTCAAGTTTAAATTTTTATAAATCAAATTTTATCTTTTTTTTTTTCTGAGAGTAACTTATATAATGAAAAATTTCTAACGCATTATTGATACTTAGATAATAGAAATAATATATTAATAAATAAAAAATATTATTAAAAGTTAAATATACAGATAAAAAATTATAACTTGCAAAAATATCTCTAAAATTTATTATATAAATATTAAAAGTCATATATTTATATAAATTAAATTATATTAAATTGTAAGATATTTAGATATTTAATTAAATTTAAAAATAAATAATATGCCAATTCAAATAATTTAGATTGAAGATAAAAAAATATATAATCAAATTATATCATATAACATAACATTTCTATAAGTTTCTTTTATAAGAGATTTAATACAAAAATATTTATCATCATCTGTTTAACGTAACAATTTAAATTTAGGTGAATTGTTTCAAAAAACACATTTTTCGAATTATTTATTGTTAATATCAGGTCAATTTCATAACATTTAATAATAATAATATAAATGATTATATTTGAATCACAAAGTTAACCCAAAATAAAATATAGAAATTGATGAGAACAAAATATTAAGACAAAAAATGATTAGAAGCCTAAAAATAGAAAAAAATATCAAATTTAAATAATGTCAAAAAGAATTTAATATATAAAGATGTGACTTGTAAAAATAGAGGGATACATATATAAAGAAGAATAGCTTGCATGCATAAACATTTTTTCACTATATCATAATTTGCTCCAACTATACGATGAATTCAGCAGTAGTCGGCAGCTCCAAAAGTTTGCATCGGTGCACCTCGAACACATGACCTAATTTCTTAAGCTGCAAGTATGTCGAGCACATTGTCGTCCAATTCCATCAGCAACGGTAATGTCTAAATTGAGACATTTTTGAGTTATAAACAAACAGTCAACGAAACATTATTCATTTATACCTTCTCATTTATCCATAAAAAAAATCTACATAAAAAAAAGAAGAGTTAAAATAGCAAGAGCGATAGCCGTCTATATATAGAGAAGACCAGAAAATCATCATTATCTAACAAAATTAATTTGTATTTATTGCATTTAATTTGAATAAGCAAGAAATTATCATATTTTTGTTTAGTATTTAATTCACATTATTTGAATTTGACTTAATACATCTAATTTAATTTGATTTAATTATTAGTTAAAAATATCTCAATTGTTTATTTTATTTATAGATTTATTATTTTAATTATTAATAATTTAATCAAATCAATTAATTAATATACAAAATTTATACCTAATTTGATTTAATAAATTAAAAAATACTACCAGAATATTAAAAGAAATAAATTAAGAAATACTATTAAAACAAATTGATATAAATTATAATTATTATGTAATATTTAAATATCTAATCAAATCAATTAGTTGATATAATTAATCTCATAATAAATTGTATTTAATGAGTTAAAAGAAATAAATCGAGAAATACTCTCAGAAGCATGGCACGTCAGCTCCATCATTAAGTATAGAAATCCGATTTTTATATAATAGAATAGATAGATAGAATAGATTGGAGTAATTTTAATTTTAATTGTAATTAATTTTAATTTTTTTTGTAATAATTAATTTATTGTTTCACTTACATAATATTTGTTTCATATTTTTTTAAAATGGAATAATAATTTTTTCTGATTTTTTAACACAAATATTTTTAAATTTTATCATAATTGAATTTAAAAAATTTCAAATACTTAAATTAATTTATCAATTGACAAATTTACTCATAACATCCATAAATTCATACGCATAACATCCATAATTTTATATTAATAACATCTATAATTTCATACTCATAACATTCATAATTTCATATATATGATATCCATAATTAATAAATTTTTACAATTAATATTATCAAATTTTAAACTATGTGTCTTATTATATTTTTTAAATTATTATCTTATATGTACACTAAAAGATCATGATTTTAATTATTTTAATATTTTTTTATTTAATATTCATATATATGCTTATATAATTACTTTTAAAAATTTATTTCTTAATTTTTATTTATATTTTATTTATATTTTTTTTAAGAGTATATATGTAAAATATGAGTTGTATAATAGAATTTGTTAAAAATTTTTAATTTAACATCTATAATTTTATATGTATAACATTTATAATTTTAAACATATAATATCTATAATTAATGAATTGGTGTTAATTTAATATTTATTATTTTATTTTTTAGGTCAAAAAGTAATAATTTTAGACATTTATGATTTTCAATAAATAAAGACTAATCAAATTTAAGATGTTTTATTTTTTACAAAATATATTGAGGTGATTTGATATTATTTTAGAATTAAAAATATTAAAATTTAAAATTTTTATTTGTAAAAAAAATTATAGAATTATGAATATAATAATAATGAAAGGGCATTTTTTAAGATTTAATTCACATTAAATTTAAAATTGACTTTTAGTGTAATTAAATGAGAGAAAATAATTATAGAAAGAAATTAATTATATCAATTAAGTAAGAGTGATTCATACTCTTTTATAAATATAAATATTATTGATCATATATTTTTATTTATTATCTATAATATTTTAACTACCTAGCATTATTCTGGCCAATAATATTCCTAATATGTCCAATAATCTCTAATTTTTTAGATGATTAATGTTAACATTATTTATGATCATTACAAAAACGTCGCATAATAGTCGCCTTTTAGTTGGAGTGATTATATTGCTAATCACAATTTATAGTTGTTAAGAGTTTTTGGCAAGTGGGCCAAATGATGAATTAGTTACAAAAACATCACACTATCAATATATTGAACATCCCAAACAATTTTATTATTAAGATGATTCAAATAAACTATTGAAAAAATTAATCTTAAGGACTACTAACAAGAACTAATTACTAAAAAGGACCAATTATATTAAAATTATTATAAAAGACATATTTAAATAAAATTTAAGAAAAAAGTCCAAAGAGATTTTAAATAGACAATAATATCTTTGATGAATCGTCTTTGACACTAAAAATGTTAAAATAAATAAATAAATAAGAACCATAATCCAAAATTTTTTAACTCTAAATCCCTAAATTCAATAACCCTAAATTTCTTAATATTGCTTTATCAATATGGTAATATCTTGAGTATTACCCCTCTAACACTATTATTGATAATATCGATCTACATACATTATTTATTTATTTATTTTCTTTAAGGAGACATATTTCGATAATTTTTATTGTAGCTTAGTCATCAATAGTTGAAAATAGAAAATCGAAGGAATTTAATTGAAAAATAGAAAGAGGAATCACTAGTCATCAAATTGAACTTATGCTATAATAGCCTAGTTTGGAGAGTTTAGCAATAGTTTTTCTTGAACAAATTTATTTTACCTTAGTGCTTGGTGGTGTTGCCTAATTGCCATTAGTTACATTAAGATTATGGTTATTATTTGTATTTTTTTATGGTAATTGTTACTCATATATCATATGTAATGTCTTTCTGTGAAAAATAGAAAATAAAAAATTAAACTTATACTAGAAACCAAAAAGATGAATGAACTCATGCTGGAAAGAGTAAAATGAATCAATTTTTTTATTAAAAATAACTACAAAAGTAATTAGAATAAGAGAATGATTAATGGCATTACTGTAAAACAATGTTTTGGTCCTTCTTTATGAATTATATTTAATTCAATCTTCTTTAATAATAATAATGATGATATAATTAGTCTTTTTTATTTAATTAGTATTTGTTAATGGTCCTTTCTGTTAATTTTTCCTAAATTATTTATCATCTAAATGTTTTTCCTTGCATCTACAAGAGTATATTATGTTTTGCCGAAATACAATATTTTGTACAAAATTGCCTTGCATCCTCATGTCTCATGCGTTAATAGGCTTCCAAATTCATTCTTAGCTAGTATCTAACCCACCTAACAAAATAAATATCCATTCCTTTACAAAATAACCCATTATCCCTTTTCAGCCCATAACCCTAAAAATCTTAATCAACACCAACTCCTAAACAACTTCTATTACTTGCATTAACTCACTGCTATCCCTGAACATCTTTTGATATCAGCTATTGCTAACATCTTTTTTACGCAACTGAATTCTGCAAATTTTACATTCTGCACACATGTCCCATACAAAAATCATGACACGTTGGATCCATACACATGGATATTTTCTTTCATCCATATCTTAAAATTTTTCATAAAATAATTAGTCAAAGAGCATGACCCACATGTTAAGTGGAAGAGAAAATTAAAGATAAGAAAGCATCTCAAGGCATGAATTATTATTATTATTATTATTATTATTATTATTTACAGTATCTTTTAATTTAACAGATTAAAGATTAATTTATTACAGATTAGAATTTTATTTAAAAATTTATTATTAATCAATAAATTACTACATATTCGAATTCTCAACACTTACTTAAACAAACAAATAAGACAATCGCTCAACCAACTCAAATTAATTTTTATTTTTAGTATTATAGTACCATAGGATTAGCTTCAACTTTCTTTTAAAAAAATCTAAGTGCCAGCCGCCACCAACTCACCCATTGACTTTATCACAAATATAATAATTGCATCTCAAAATTATTTTGTCTTATATATGAATTTAATTTTAAGGTATGGGTCAATATTATACTTACATTTAATTATGTATTATTATTTTTTATATTAGTCGTGCATAAATAATTATTTAAAAAAATAAAATTATATAAAACTTTTTATCTTATAAATACATTAAAATTAAAATTAATATATATATATATATATATATGAAAGAGTAACTTTGTTTATTTTTACGTATAAATAGTTTTTCTCCTTGTACATACATGCTGTATTGAATTTATTTAAGTTTAATTTATTTGTTTCATTTTTCTTTCTATACCTTGTTAATTGTCTTAATATCAACATCTCAGGTTGTTCATCAAACACGAATATTTGAATTCTTACTATAATTCCAATAAGAACACATAATGGTTCTCCAAAAATCATCATCATCAATGGTGTTTAAAGTGAGGAGGAACCCAGCGGAACTAGTGGCACCTGCTGGACCCACCCCCAATGAACTTAAGCTTCTCTCCGACATTGATGACCAACAAGGTCTACGCATCCACTATTCAGTGGTTCAGTTGTTTCCTTATCAATCTTCAATGGCAGGGAAAGACCCTGTCCATGTCATCAGGGAAGCGTTGTCCAAAGCACTTGTGTTCTATTATCCACTTGCCGGAAGGCTTAGGGAAGGTCATAGTGGCAAACTTGTGGTGGATTGCACTGGCGAAGGTGTACTGTTCATTGAAGCTGATGCAGACGTTACACTTGACTATTTTGGTGTTGACCCTCTGCCTCCATTTCCTTGCTTTGATGAGCTCCTCTTCGATGTTCCATTTTCTGATGATGGAATGATTAACTCTCCTCTGCTGCTTATTCAGGTAACACGTCTCAAATGCGGTGGTTTCATCTTTGCTATACGTGTTAACCACACACTGTGTGATGGATGTGGAATTGGTCAATTCATAAAGGCCATCGCAGAAATCGCCCAAGGTGCATCAAACCCTTCAATTCCCCCAGTTTGGTGTAGGGAGCTTCTTTGTGCCAGAGACCCACCAAGAGTCACATTCATCCACCATGAATACAAACAAGTACCGCTTGATAATGATGATAAAACTGTCTTCTTAAAACCCTCCCAAGCTTCCTTCTTCTTTGGTCCCAAAGAGATTGATGCATTGCGCTGCCTCCTCCCTCGTCACCTTGCTCAATCGTCAACTACATTCGATATCCTCACTGCATGCCTGTGGCGTTGTCGTACAGTTGCACTACAATGGAACCCTAATAAGAAGGTTCGCTTGATGTACGCTATCAACGCGCGTTTTGAAAATTGCAGGTTAAAATAACTACGACTCTGCACACTCCTTTTTGTTAAATGAAGTTTACTTTTTAATTGACTCTCTTCTATTTTGCTAATGCAATTTTTATGATAGGTTTAATCGTCCACTTCCTCAAGGTTATTATGGGAACGCTTTTGTGTTTCCTGCAGCAGTTTGCAGTGTTGGGATGCTATGCCAGCGGCCCTTGAGCTATGCGTTGGAGTTGGTGAAGGAGTCAAAGAAAAAAGCAACAGAGGAATATGTGCACTCTGTTGCGGATCTAATGGCCATTAAAGGAAGACCTGACGTTATTTTAGAAGGGTCTTTGTTAGTGTCAGATATCACAAAATGTGGATTTAGAGATGTGGATTTCGGATGGGGTAAGCCTTTGTATTCCGGGCTAGCCGACACTGGTGGTCCAGAAGACATTCCCGGTGTCAGCTACTTTGTTCCATATACTAACTCTAAAGGAGAACATGGTAGGGTGCTTTTAATTTGCCTCCCAGAAGAAGCCATCAAAAGGTTTGAGCAAGAGCTTAATGGAATACTTCAGAGTTCAGATCAAGGATACTAAATGAAAATGTGACAAGAGAAGCACTAAGTGACAGTAGGTTTTATAATTTATAGCTAATAATTAGTTATTATTAGTGTTTTTAACAACATGAAATTACATCTAATATAATTTTTTTTTTGTTAATTAAGTGTTAGCTAAATTTTAATAAAAATAATGTTGATTTTGTTAGACTTTTTGATGTTATAAATGGCAAACTTTAAATGTAATGGCAAATATGAAAACTTACTTCCAGAAAAAATTATTGTCACATGGGCTATTGGAGTTAATTGGGAAAAACAAATATCGAATAAAAAATGATAGCATGGCTAATGAAATAAAAAAGATATTAAATAATTAAAATGATGCAATAAATAATTGTATTCAATGGTTTGTAACATTTTGCAAGATAATGCAATTTGTAACAAATAATAAATCACCATATTTGTTATGAATAAAAATCTATCCATTCTGCCAAAAAACAAAGCTAATCTGAAATGATTTTTAGTTTTTTCCTTCGTTCCATTATAGAGTTTATATATATTAAAGTAAAATTTATGATGTTTATAAATTAGTGTCTAATTTTTATTTAATTTATTTTTTGTATAAAAAGGTTTAAATTTTTATAAATAATTAACTTTTATATTTTTTAAATAAGATATTAATTTTAAAAAAAATGATATGACATGTTTAGAGTTTGACAAATTATTAAATCGATTATTGTTAAATCTTAAACTTGATATGACAAAAAGAAAATTAGCATAATTTTATAAAAAAATTTAACAATATTAATTTTTCTTTTTCTTATTGTTAAATCTTAAAAAAATTAGCATAAGTTTAACAAAAAAGAAAAAGAAAGTTTATGCAAAACTTCAAAAAATACAAAATAAACTTGAATTTAATAAGGAGACATACTAAAGATATAATAATTTATATACTTTTTCTATAAGTTTAAACTTTTGAAAAAAATGACATTATTAAAAGAGTTAAGTACAATTTTGATCTCTAAAATATAAGTCAAATTTTTTTTTATTCTCAACTTTTTTTATACAAAATCGTCTTTTTTATTTAAATTTTAAAATTTTGGACCAAATTATCCATAATAAAAAAATTATAAAATTAAAAAAATTAAGAGAAGGGGAGTGTTTCTACTTCTGTAAAGAAAGAAAGGAAGAAGAAGAAGGGGGAAGGGAAGAAGAAGAAGAAGTTGTCCACAATTCACCTCTACCTTCATTTCCGTCACCAAAAATTTTAAATCAAGTTAAACCTTAGGATGATTTTAAAATTAAGTTAAACTTTAGGGACCATTTATTTTTGTATGCAAAACAATGTTAGAGACAAAAGATTTTGGTCTATACCTTAAAAACCAAAATCGTACTTAACTCTTATTAAAAAATTAAACACAATTTTTGTTCACGGATACAAAATATATTTTTTTAATGTCCAAAAGGATTGATTTAAACTAAAGATAAAGTCACAAAAAAATAAAGATAAAGATTTCTATAGAAAATTCTCCCAAAACACTATTTTAAAAGGTCTTATTATATAGTATTTAAGTGTTTTTATCAACTAAATTTTATTAAGTTGGTTCAAATTTAACAAAAATCGTACATAAACATGCACGTAAAATCACATACTTCTTCTTTTCGTGAAAAATATCACCAAAATTTTTTAATTGTAATACAAAAATTTTTTAATATTGAAACAAATTTTTTAATTTTTGACACCAAATTTTTTTAAGGTGTGTTACATTTTTTTTGCTTCTTTTTATTTTTCTTTTTTTTTTCCGTGCAGAATTTCTGCATTTTTATTTATAAAGTTTCGTATTTTTCTTTCAAAAGCTTTTTGTGTTTATTGTTAAAAAGGATAAACTAAGATAAAATAAAAAGTTACATAATTTTTTTCTTATTCCTTTTTTTTTATATTTTTTTTGTTTTTATTCTCCTTGGAGAAAATAATAAGAGTTATGAGTGTGAAACAAAATAAAAGAATTAAGAAAACAAGAAAAAGAAAGAAGAGGAGTTGTTTAAAAAAAATATAAAATAAAAAATAATATTAAAATTTTTTAATTACGATACAAAAAAATTTTAATTTTAACAACAAAATTTCTTAATCATAACACATAAAGCAAAATGCTATAATTTTGTTGCTTCTTTTTATTCTTTTTTTTTCTTTTTTCTTTGTGCAAATTTTTTTTTATTTATAAAGTTATGTATTTTTTTTAAAAGTTTTTGTATTTATTATCAAAAAAGATAAACTAAAAAATAAATAAAAACAAGAAGAAGACGACGACAATAATAGTGTTTAGAAGAATTATGCAAAAAAAAAAATGACATATAAAATAAATGCTATAATTTTTTCTTATTTTTGAAGAAGACGAGGACAATAATAATAAATTAGGTAAAAACAATTATCATCGATATACTGCCTCCACTCCTTGTCTAATTATATATTTACACAATTACCAACCATAACATTGCATTGATTGATGTTATTTTATAAATTATAATCAAAATACAAAAATATTTAATTTAAAACTTAAAATTTAAAATTTAAAACATTAAAACAGAAGAAATTTGAATTTGTTAATTTACTTGATTTAAAAAAATTTAAATAAATGAATTATGTGGAAAAATTTCAAGGAAAGGATAACTGGAAATCGGAAACATTTTTGAAACAAAGTTTACCCTGCCGCATGTGAAATAGGGGAATGAAATCATTGGAAGTGGTAAATTTTCAACAATATTAATTAGTAAAAACAATTGGTCAAAGAATTACGTACATACATGTGATGTGGATGAAGAAGAATGAAGGAATATAAAATATAAAATAATTAGTCAAAGAGCATGACACACATGTTAAGTGGAAGAGAAAATTAAAGATAAGAAAGCATCTCAAGGCATGAATTATTTTTAGTATAATAATAGTACCATAGGATTAGCTTCAACTTTCTTTTGAAAAAATATACGCGCCGCCGGGGCCAACAACTCACCGATTGACTTTATCACTTATATAATAATGGTGTCTCAAAATTATTTTGTCTTATATATAGATTTAATTTTGATACATCCATATAAAATAATAATTTTATATATACATTTAATTATATAATATCACATTAATAAAAATAAATATTTTTTAAATTATTTTTTATATATAAACATTTTTTTATACAAATATTTATAAGTCATTTATTACGTTTTTCTTCGTTATCGTCGTCATTAATACCACTACTACCTCTTCTTTTTCTTTCTTTTTCATTGAAATTTCTTCTCCTCCTTTCTTTTTCTCTTTATCCTCTATTATCAGTTGTTAAAGATAATGAAAAATTCAGGTTCAAATTATCAATTGAACCTAAATAAAATTAATTATTGTTTTAAATCCAATCAAGTGGCTGAGATGTGGTTTAATTAAAAAAATGTAGTATTAGAAAAAATATTTTTCTATATTTACAGTAAATTTAGGTGTAACACGAAGATATTTGGGTATATTTTTATTTTGATAAGTTCTGCATAATTCAAAACTCTTCCTCTTCCTCTTTTTTATCTTCTGCTACTTTTTTTCTTATTAATCTTTTTCTTTTTATTTTACCTTTTCAAGACTCTTCTTGTTTTACTCTCTTTTAACAAGAATAAAAACAAAAAAATAAAAAAAATACATAATGCTGCAAAATTATTTGAAAGAGGATGAATTTACATTCATTTAACTAAAAAAAATAAAAAAAGAAGAAAATAAATGTAGCATTAGAGAAAACATTTTGGTGTTACACTCTGCCTATTTTGGTGTTGACCCTCTGCCTCCGTTTCCTTGCTTTGATGAGTTCCTCTACGATGTTCCATTTTCTGATGATGGAATGATTTAAGTCTCCTCTGCTGCTTATTCAGGTAACACGTCTCAAATGCGGTGGTTTCATCTTTGCTATACGTGTTAACCACACACTGTGTGATGGATGTGGAATTGGTCAATTCATAAAGGGCATAGCAGAAATAGCCCAAGGTGCATCAAACCCTTCAATTATCCCAGTGTGGTGTAGGGAGCTTCTTTGTGCCAGAGACCCACCAAGAGTCACATTCATCCACCATAAATACAAACAACTATCACTTGATGACAACAAAACTGTCTCCTTAAAACTCTCCCAAGCTTCCTTCTTCTTTCGCCCACGAGAGATTGATGCATTGCGCTGCCTCCTCCCTCGTCACCTTGCTCAATCTTCCACCACCTTCGATATCCTCACGGCATGCGTGTGGCGTTGTCATACAGCTGCACTGCAATGGCAAAACCCTAACCAAGAGGTTCTTTTGATGTGCGTAGTCAAAGCACGTTTCAAACCTTGTAGGTTGGTCCTCTTTAATTGATTTAAGCAAGAAAGTTATAAGTAGAGTAATTTTTATTGATTTAATATTTAAATTCGTCTCTCAAAAATATTTTTTAGTCATATTAATTTTTAAAAAATACAAATTACAACTATAAGTCAAATAGATCGTTCTACCAATTACATGATAACATTTAATTATCTTTTGTGATTACTATTGTTGTCATGATATATAGGTTTAGTCCTCCACTGCCTGAAGGGTGTTATGGCAATGCTTTTGTGCTTCCTACGGCAGTTTCCACTGTGGAGAAGCTATGCGGACAACCCTTGAGCTATGCGTTGGAGTTGGTGAAGAAAACAAAGAAAGAAGCAAGTGAGGAGTATGTGCACTCTACTGCTGATCTAATGGCCACTAAGGGAAAACCTGCATTTTCTTTATCGGAAGGGTCTTTTATGGTGTCAGATATGACAAAATGTGGATTCAGAGATGTGGATTATGGGTGGGGTAAGCCTTTGTATTCTGGATTAGACAAGGCTGGAATGGATGATGTTCCTGGTTTGAGCTACTTTATTCCATATACTAATTCTAAAGGCGAGTATGGTAGAGTGGTTTTAATGTGTCTGGCCGAAGAAGCCATGAAAAGGTTTGAGAAAGAGCTTCATGTGGAATACTTCAGATCAAGGATGAAATATCATCTGTATTGGATGCTTGATATCTGAATATTATTGCATGTCAAGGTGGCTTCAGTTATTCCTATTTCCCGAGAATCTAGTTTGTTCATGCAAGAGTGAAAAAGAAAGAACACGCCTTTATACATATACCTGTCTTTGTTGAGAGACATAGTGAACTAACTGTAACAGAAGGTGGTTAGGATAGTTCTAAGGGTAATCAAGATTAGTTGCAAGGTTTCTTTATACCACATCTATTTGATAATATCAATTCACACTAGTTTCAAATCTCTCAGCTCACACCTTCTTCTATTTCTTGTATCACAAGCTTTGTTACTCTGCTGGTGTTCTTCAGAACTAAGAAAGAAAAGAAAGAGATCAGAAATTTGGCTTAATAATGCATACGTTGCGAAAATAAAGTTGGTTCACTAAGCTCATTTCTATTGGGCTTGGAATCTTGGATCATTTACATGCTTCCATATTTATGTATATATATGTTCTTCTATTTAGCGTTATAACTAGGCCCTAGTTGACTCACCAAACATATCGTATATTTGTGTAGCAAATGTAACTGCTCATAAATTCTATCTACTCCAACCGCGTGTTTATTATATCAGCACGTAAAAGAAAGAGCTACCTTTGTACGAAAAGAAACAACCATTAACACCGTACCTTATATATATATGCTTATATAATACAGTTATACATATGGGAGCATTTACTTCTTCAGTGTCCACTATAATGAATGAGTCCATTTATTTTAATTTCCTCCTGCTTTTCTAAAGGCTAACACTAAAGATACTCTCTTCCCTTTCTACTTTGGTTATGGCTCATTAGTTATCATTTGCTATATTTTATAGCTGTTATAAGGAAAAATGTTTGAGGTGAAGAGATGTCAGAAGAGCACGGTCATGGTCTCATGGATATTAACTTCTAGCAACAGGCACTTAGGTAGCATTCTTAACTCTCCCTTTAATTATCACAGCCGTGAAAGTTGAACTACCACCACCTACTTTTATTGCCAAGGACAATAAAGCATCATCACTCATCAGATCATTTGCCTTCTTAATTCTGTTTTCATTAATCTAATGCTTACTTATTAGTATTAAGTGAAACAAAATATAGCTAGCTAGTTAATGATAAATTCTTGTAAATATTGCAATTATCATGGACTGATAGATAATAACAATGTTAACCAAATAAAACCAACAATATTTAATATTTCAAACTTATGAACCAGACTATTAAATAAGCCATTTACACCTCTATTAAATTCTCTTCCACCCTTCTTCTCCCTTTTAACCCAGCATCATTCTTCAAAAATATTGCAGCAACTCCTTCTCCTTCCTAGCATGTAAACAAGGCTAAGACTCCAATGAAAAACATGAGCTGCATTATTCCAATAACCTATCTTCTCTTTATTACACTCTTCTCAGCAAATGCTCAATTTGTTAAGAAGACTTACCTAGTTCAAATGGATAAGGCAGCAATGCCAAAAGCCTTCTCCAATCACCTTGATTGGTACTCATCAACAGTGAAATCAGCACTTCTCACCACTTCTCTGGAATCTTCTGATATGAAAAATGAGGAAGAGAGAATAATCTACAGTTACCAAAATGCTTTTCATGGAGTTGCAGCAAAGCTGAGCAAGGAAGAAGCTGAGAGGCTAGAGGATCAAGAAGGTGTTGTGGCCATTTTCCCTGAAAGAAAGTACCAACTACACACCACAAGAAGCCCTGAGTTCCTTGGTCTTGAACCATTATCAAAGGGAACTGATAGTATCTTTTCAGAAAATCTTGATAATGATGTTATAGTTGGAGTGTTAGACACTGGAATTTGGCCAGAAAGTGAAAGCTTCAATGACACAGGAATGAAACCAGTACCTTCTTATTGGAAAGGTGCCTGTGAAATTGGTCGTGGCTTCACCAAACAACACTGCAACAAGAAGATTATTGGTGCCAGAGTGTTCTATCACGGATATGAGGCAGCAATTGGAAAGATCAATGAGTCAAGAGAGCACAAATCACCAAGGGATCAAGATGGCCATGGAACTCACACTGCAGCAACTGTTGCAGGCTCTGTAGTCCATGGTGCTAACCTTCTAGGCTATGCTTACGGCACTGCAAGAGGAATGGCACCAGGAGCAAGAATTGCAGCTTACAAAGTTTGCTGGATTGGAGGGTGCTTCAGCTCAGATATTCTCTCTGCCATTGATAAAGCTGTATCTGATGGGGTGCATGTCTTGTCCATTTCATTAGGTGGAGGAGTCTCATCTTATTCCCATGATAGTATTTCAACTGCTGCATTCGGAGCAATGGAGCGCGGTGTGTTCATTTCGTGTTCTGCCGGAAATGCTGGTCCTAGCCCTGCAAGTCTTGCCAATGTGTCACCATGGATCACCACTGTGGGAGCTAGCACAATGGATAGAGATTTCCCTGCACAAGTTAAGCTTGGGAATGGCAAGAATTTGAGTGGTGCTTCACTCTATAAAGGGCCAAACACAGTATCAACTGAAAAACAATACCCTTTGGTTTACTTGGGTGGTAACTCATCAGGTACTCTTAATCCAAAAGCAATGTGCTTGGAAGGGACTTTGGATCCTCAAGTGGTTAAAGGGAAGATAGTGATTTGTGAGAGAGGGATTAGTCCAAGAGTGCAAAAGGGTCATGTGGTGAAAAATGCAGGTGGGGTTGGAATGATTCTCACCAACACTGAAACAAACGGAGAAGAGCTTGTTGCAGATTGCCACCTCCTTCCAGCAGTTGCAATAGGAGAGAAAGATGGTAAAGATCTCAAAAACTATGTCTTAACAAACAAAAATGCCACTGCAACTCTTTCATTTCTTGGAACAAGGTTAGGAATTAGGCCTTCACCTGTGGTAGCAGCATTTTCATCAAGAGGGCCTAATTTCCTCTCACTTGAAGTTCTGAAGCCAGATTTGGTTGCTCCTGGTGTGAACATTCTTGCTGCTTGGAGTGAAGATGTTGGTCCATCAGGGTTGGCAATAGATCAAAGGAGGGTGAAGTTCAGCATAGTTTCTGGAACCTCAATGTCATGCCCTCATGTGAGTGGTGTAGCTGCATTGATTAAGGCTAAGCATCCTCAATGGAGTCCAGCAGCTATAAAATCTGCACTGATGACAACAGCTTATGTTGTTGACAACACCATGAAGCCTCTGAAAGATGCATCAAATGCTGAAAAGCCTTCAAATCCTTATGATCATGGTGCCGGTCACATTAACCCCACAAAAGCACTAGACCCAGGTTTAGTCTATGATATCAAGCCACAAGATTACTTTGATTTTCTGTGCACACAGAATCTAACTCCAAACCAGTTAGGTGTCTTTGGCAAATATGCAAACAGGTCATGTGCACATTCTCTGGCTAGCCCTGGTGACTTGAACTACCCTGCAATTTCATTGGTGTTTGCTGAGAATAAATCTATTTCAGTTATGACAGTTCATAGAACTGTGACCAATGTCGGACCTGATGTTTCCACATACCATGTTTTGGTCTCAGTGTTTAAAGGTGCTTCTGTGAAAGTTGAGCCAGAAACCTTGAATTTCACAAGGAAGTATCAGAAGCTGTCATATAAAGTTACCTTCACAACAAAAGCAAGGCAAACACAACCTGAATTTGGAGACCTTGTTTGGAAGGATGGTGTTCAGAGTGTTAGAAGCCCAATTGTGATAACTTGGTTGACACCAATAGTATGAATTTTCAAGCACTGTTTTCTTTTTTGCAATGAGCAAATTTTCTTTACTATGCAGTATTAGTATTAGTATTAGTAATGCTCTTTCTTTCATGCCTATTTCTCAACCTTAGAAGAATTCTCAAAAAAATAGATTATGTTCTTGACTATGAAATGAAATGAAATATTATTGTTATGGTAATATGGTTACATATTAACCGTTTTCCAATTTCTCTCTACTATTATATTTATGAGATCATGCAATCATAATATATATATTCATGACACTATTCATTTAATTTAGATATGGAAGGGGAGTGGTGTAGGATGGATTTATGGAGTGTATGGATACTTTACGCAGTTGTGGTGTCAAGAGCAAATTAGACTCTTTGATTTGTGTTTAAAAAATTAAAAAAAAATTGCAGTACACAAATCGGACCGTCTAATTTGTGTTTTAGACAATTAAAAAAAATTTAATATTAAAATCGGACCATCAAGCTTCGAAGTTGTTTATTTTTCGGATTAAGTTCTCTTACCAACTATTTTAATCATGCAAGATTCATTTCACAAGAAACTGTAATTGACTAAATCTTAATGTCTTAGTGATTTAGTCTTTTCTAACCCAACTTAACCGCCAATGTCTTGGTCACTTAATTTAGATTAGAGGGTGAAGAGCAAATCTAGTTTATGGCCACATAAACCCTAATTACCCAAAGCTAAATAGATTATATGTCACATATTCAGATTACTTCAAGTAATTAGCAATTTAGGACAAATTTGCTTTCAACCGGTTGTTCAAGCGAGATAGCTCTGTCGAGAATCACAAGAACACATGTAGAATAAGAGTCATACTGTCGTTCCACCTAGATTCATAAAAATGAAAGTAATCCTTAAAACTGAATCAATACATAAATTAAAATAGAAAAGTAATAGTCTTAATTCATAGAAATAAATAGAACTCCTAACCTTAACTAAGGAGGTTTAGTGGCTCATGAATTACAGAGAAAACAAGGGTTCTGAAAAGTGAAATGTGCGGAAGTGAGAAGATCCCCCTTAAAGGGTGAATCTTTTCCTTTTTATATCTAACCTAATTTGATTTGAAATTAAAATAAAATAACAAATTCTAATCCTAAAAGATTTTGTTTGTAAATAAAAATTACAAAAATAAATGATAAAATAATAATTAAAAGTTAAATCTTGCTAAAGATGCTCCAAGAGTGTGATTGTGATCCGGATTGCTAGCGCTAAACGCCAGGATTGGCATTTAGCACCCAAGGAGGCAGAAACGCTTATGATATGTGCTAGTTGTTGGCGTTATATGCCAGCTTGGCGTTTACGCCCAAGGGGACAACTTCAATTCTTCTCCTTTTTGCTCAAAACTCTGCCGAATTGATCCGAATTTTACCTAAAATCATAAAAACACCAAAAAAACTCAAAGTAGTATCCAAAAGGGTTTTAATACTAAAATCTAACTAAATTTACTACATTCCAACTAAATTTAACCAGAAATTAAGCAAAAAATAGGTATAAAATATTCACGTATCAATATGCGTAAGAGCAAACAGAAGCCCCTAGAGCAAGCCTTATTCCATGTACTACTTTGAGCCACCATACGTACTACTTGAAGATCCTTACATTATATGCACATGCCAAAAGCCCCTCTGACCTCTTCATACTCTAACGAGCATAATTTGAGTTAGAGAGGTCTAAATAAAGTGGCTTAGTAGTTTTAGAAAGCTAATATCTAGAACTTTCTAATAATATATAATAGTCTATAGTGGACATGCGTCTAGCATAGCCTCCTCCTGCGTTGAATTCCTGCGTTACACTTGGGAATTCCCAAGTTATATGTGAGAATTCTTGCGATAACGTGAGAATTCATACAGAGGCCAATAATTGTCAATAGAAGCCATGCTTTATACTTGGGAAGTCTTGTGTATAATGCATGGCATTGGGCCACTTCCAAGGCCTTCAATTCTTCACTAATCCTTCCTAATCCTTCACTAATCTCTCCAACTTCAAGTGTTTGTTGACTCAAAATTGAAGTTTCAAGCTCATCATTTTCAACTAAGGCACCAAATTTTAAATTTCAATTACAAAGAAGATCACTAGTTAATTAAGATTTAATTCTGTTTTGATTAGTTTTGAATTATGAAATTAGTTTTAGGGTTAGTATTCAAAGGAAAGGGGACACATACGTGCTCTCTTCCTCTCCCAGCCATTTTCAATTCATTGTTTGGATATTTCCTAAGCACACTATGAGAAACTAATCTCTTCTGTTATGGTTAGGTGTAACAACTCAAATTTTATGCCAACACGATGTTTTTTAAACAATGTTATTTTCAAGGATTAGTTTTATTTCGACAAGTCGTTTTCGAACTCCGAAACAAAATAAATAATAATATAATTTTATTATTATGTTATTTATTTATTTTGCTTGCTCTAATTATAATAAAGTTTAGATATTATTATTATTATTATTATCAAGCTCGATATTCGCCGACATAAGTAATTATCGAAATTTTTTGATGAGCTTAGATTTGCTAATACTTTATCATATATCTTTTACCATCAAATTACTAATGTCATTTATATTAGTATCTCGTATATAATTATCCTTATATATATATATTAATATTTGTGTATTAATATATACAATTTTTATAATTATTTGTTTGAGATATTTATAACTTAAACGTCTGGGTCAGTTACATCGAAACTTGCCAAACCGTCTTTACTATTACTAAATCATCTTCCACTAAATATAATCTTTTCTAACCCCTCATGAATCATAAGCCGATAGTAGAAGGAAAAGAAAGATTGGTAATGTATATATATACCCATGCATTAACATAACAATGACACATATATTTACATCCATTTTCTTGATAAATATTATGACACATGACCACCATTGTCTTGCTAAATCACTATCGAATTCATTAAGCACCTTCTCTAATTCATTATTGTAATCACTGAACCTGCATTTTATCAAAATAGAGAGAGTACATTTTTTCTAGCAAGAAAAACACTTACCAGCAAAAACTCTTTTCCTAAACTCTTTTCTTAAACAGTAGCAACAGTAAAAATATGTTCATATTTTTTTGTTAAAAAGCACTGCTTCACAGCTATGCAACACACTACTTCTATTTCATGAAATTGAATTGACCCAAACCATGAAACATTGACCCAATAGTAGTGAAAAAACAACAAAAAAAATGCGGCCCACAACCCAATCGACTCTACTCCGCTTCATCAAATCACGCCACTCCAGCTTTCAAGTGTCGACTCACCCTTGGGTATACACTCAAATCGCTTGCTTAATGAACATAAACTTTCCAACCAATTGAGGTCCTACCATGAATATCACAGCATCTGGTCCGCCAATGGCCACATGCCCCATTACTATTCCACTATTTTAAAATATATCCAAACGATTAAAAAGCGTGGAACATCAAGTACCGTACAACCACAATGCCATACGTGAACATCTTTCTATATACAAATATATATATATATATATATATATATATATATATATATATATATATATATATACTTTCTTATATTTTTTCAAACAGTTCTGTTACACATATAAGACTTTTTCGCAAACAAGTCCAAACAAATTAATCCTAACTCAACAAAATCTATTTATATATATAACGTGCGCGTGAAATCACGCCATTTTTCTTCGTGTTACTCATCTAACGTTTGTATCCCGTGTTCCTCCTCCTCCTCCTCCTTCTCCTTCTTTTTTGTGTTCTTCCTCCCACTACAACATTTTCAGGTTGAGGCAACATTTAAAAAGTGTTGCCTAAAGGCTGACAAAAGGTTGCTTTTGATCTATGGCAACACTTTTGGACCTAAGACAACGTTTTTGAGCAGCGTTGCATATGCAGCCGTTGCCTTAGATCAAGGCAACACTTTTTTGTTTCAAAAGCAACGCTTTTGAGAGCAACACTTGGTAAGTGTTGCCTTTGATTGAAAAACAAAACACTTTAGAAGTGTGTTTGAGACAACACTTTTGCAGTGTTGTCTTTTCTCTTATATTTTGGTCACTACTAAAAAGTATTGCCTATTTGCCATAAAATATAACTCTTTTACGCGCTTATAAGTTTGAATTTGCAATTCTTTGAAGTGTTGCTTATTAGTTTTGAATATGCAACCTTTAAAAGTGTTGCCTTTTCTTTTGGATATGCAACCTATACAAGTGTTGCCTTTTCTTTTGGATATGCAACCACAGAAGTGTTGTCTAATATTCAAAATATGCAACTAATAGAAGGGTTGCTTTTTGGCAAAAATAAAAGTTACTTTTGTAATAAAAATACAAAAAACAATAAAATTTACAATAAAATTTTTTGTTCATACATGTGTAATTATTTTAATTAATAAATAAATTTGTGCACAATAGAAAAAATTTATAAAAGAGACAAAATAACTAATAATAAAATTCTAATTAAAATAGATATTAGAAGGTTCAATTAGTATTTCAAATACATATTTATCAATAATTCTCAACAAAATAATACACAACAAAAAATAAACAACTTATCATTAAAACTGAAAAATTATAATAATAGAAAATCCTTATAACATCTTTGCTCCAAATTCTCAGTTATCTACAAAGATATAACAGTGAAACTTAGATTGAAGCAAGTACAATATTCTGACCCCCAAACTAATAACTTCAGACTTGATCAATGATCTAAGATACCGTTCCACCACATTAGCATATTAAATATCAAGACTAACAACTATTAAAGACTAAATTGCCATAATTCGTCATGATTACATTATACAATTGAACATGGCAGTGACAAAGAATAATATTACCTTAGGAATTCTTAATTGATTCTTAGAAGCATACTCGCATAGCTTTCGAATTTTTCTATCATTAAGCTCAGCCTCCTGCCAAACATAGTAACGATCATGCACATCAGATCATGGGAAGTGCATATAAGAGAGAAAGGGCTGAGAATAGCTACAAAGCATTCGAAACACATGTAATACCCGGTTTAACCGAAATTAATTGAATAATAAGTTAAGTAGGAGCGAATATGGTTGGAAGATTTGGCAATTTGAATTTGATGATTTAAATATGATATTTGGATTCAGTGAATTTTTCTGAGTTGGAAGACATAGTTTTCTGCGTAAAAGCGCGCAGTGGAATTTTGACCGACAGTACCGGCTGAGACCTGTCTGGTACTGCAGCTGAGAAAATTGATTATGAGTAAAGAGGATTAAGAAATGAGGAATTATAATTAAGGGAGGTAGAAATATTTGAAGTGCAATTTAGAGCGCTAATCTTAAAGGTTTTGGTCCAAAATTGGGCCAACGGACAAAAATAAGTGAACCGGGCCTAAGTGGGCCCAAGACCCAACATATATAAACATTAGTTATGAGCATTTCAGTTTATTTTACCCTAAAAGGAAGGGTTGGGGCGCTGAAATTGAGAAGAGAGAAGAGAAGAGAGAAAACCTAACTCTCTTTGATCTTCAAACTACTATAACTTGAACTACGGAGCTCCGATTGACAAGCCGTTTGTGGCCACGCGTCGCTCTTCTCATCCTCTACAATTCTATCTAAGTTTTGTGGTGAGTATTCCATTCATCTCTGCCCAGTTTTCAAAATTCTCTACTGTTACACGTTTTTGGATAGTTAGTATTGAAATCTTGTAATTTTGGGTATTTAGGGATACTCTAACATAGATTTCAAGCGGGTTCTATCCCTACTTCATATAGGCTGAGGTAAGAAGTGCTCAAACCCTTGTGATTTATCATTTTTATGAGCCCTAAGTTGATGTATGTATGTGATATTGGTTATGTTAGTGTATTTGGTGATTTTGATGCACGATTGGGTGGTTGGTGTTGCTTGTGGAGCTTTGGTGTGGCTTGGAGCTAAGGGTTGGTGGAGACTTTCATAGAAAAGGCTCAATTGGTTTGGCTACAAGAGGTACGGTTTAAGTTTCATTTAAATACCGTGTGGTGTGATGAGAATTCCTAGGCTAGATGCCCCTAGGATTAAGTTTGGATTATGTAAATGGTTGGTGCTAATATGCATAGTTGGTATGTAATGTGAATTAATGATTGGGTTGAGAATTGTGTGGCCTTGTATGCTTGGTGTATTGAGAATTTGATGTATTGGGTAATGAGTATTGATTTGTGGTTTATGCATTTAAATTGTGAAATTGGGCCGGAGGCCGTGAATTTTGGGCCAGAGGCCGAAAAGAGGTAAGGAAGGTAAGTTGATGTGTGCATTGTATGATGACACAAGTGATTGGATGAATTTTAGATAATGAATATATGAATGATTGGTTTGGTTATTGACTAATAAGGTTTGAGGAGTTGAAGTGTGGAATTTGGTAATTTTGGGTGAAATTGTATAGATGAGGTATGTTTGGTTTTGGTTGAGATATATTATGTGGTCATATATGTGATCATAATTATTGATTCCTTAATGGTATGATGATGCATGAGAGATATGTATGTTGTGATATATGCTTGAGAAATGATTAAAGTTGATTTGTGGGTGAAACCATGTGATAATGAGTATGATATTGATTATGTATAATGATGATTGATTGGAAATAGTATTATTGGAAATTGGGAGGAGGAAGGATGTATGACATGTTAATGTGTTTGTAATTTAGCCATTTGTTTGAAATGGGTAAAAATGGCTATATGGCGGTTTTGTGAATTGTGGTAAGGTGTTAGTGTATGAGTTGAGGAGGCTTAATGTCGATTTTGGTATACTTTGATTGATTTCAAAGAAAAGGGATAAATTGGCATGTTTTGGTTGATTTTGAAAAGAGTTGAAAATGGCTTGTTTTGAAAATGGCACTTTGTGGTTTTGAGTGAAAACTTGGTTTTTAGGTATACTTTGACGGGACATAACTTTGACTGCAGATTTCTGTTTTATGCCAAACTTGTTTAGAAGTGAAATTGGATTCGGGATGTCCATGTCATTCGAAGAACGGGTAAAAAACGATTTAAAATGAGAAAGTTATGTTCGTCAGAAGATAGGGGTTGAATTTGTGAATTCTGCAGCTTTTAACTTAGAAAACTTTTAGCAGAATGACCCTCCACACGTAGGCGCACTTGGCGCGTACGCGTCGTTCTTCAAGAAGGCATCTTCCACGCATGCGCGTGCGCGTCGATGCGCTGCACCGAATGCCCAGCCATTTTCCCGAGAGTTGTGCCCGTTTTGTGCCTGGGGCGCAAATGCACTCACGCGTATGCATGGCTGACGCGTACGCATCGTCTGGCTGTGTTTCAATCTGCGCGTCTACGTGTATGACGCATACGCGTCGATGAGCTTTGTGGCCATCCATGCGTGCGCGTGAAGTACGCGTGCGCGTGGCTCTGTTTTCATGCCAAAGTTGATTTTGAGTTTTAAAAGCTAAATCTCCTACTTCTAAGCCTCCGATCTCACCCCTTATGTATTAAATCATTATGATATGCCTAGCAATGAGAGAGAAGCTAGGGGATGTGGTAACTTGCGAGTGAAGCAAGGGGAAAAGTTATGAACAATGATGATCAACGATGATTATATGAGATATGGAGGATGACGGTGGAAGTACCGTGTATGCCATGAGCCAAAGGGCTATATTTATTGATAAATGGCTGGTTCTTGATTGAACCATGAGCCGGATGGCTGAGTTATTGTCGGGTTACGGCAAAGCCATTACTGATAGAGTATAAATGCATATATGATTAATGAATGAATGTGTTAAATGGATAATAATGGAAAATGTTGAAATGTGATGTGTAACCCCGGGTAGTAGGCAGTGGCGTTGTCCACTTGCTCCGGGTATGAGACGAAAAAGGATGTTTATGATAAATGAGTTTAATTATGGAGTTTTGAATGAATGTATTTGTGATACCTGGGTAGTAGTAAGGGTTGTGGTTCGTCCCACTTGTTCTAGGTTAATGTTTGAGATTTGATAACAATGATGATTGCTTTTAAACTGAACGAATGTATGTTTTGAGATCCTGGGCAGTAGCAAGGGTTGTGGTTCGTCCCACTTGCTCCAGGTAAGAGATTGTGACGCCTGGGTAGTAGCGGCAGTAGTGGTGAATCCACTCGCTCCAGGTTGAGCTTTTAAACTCCCGCCTGGGTAGTAGCCACAGTAGTGATTATTCCACTGGCTCTGGGTTGAGCGAGTAGTAGCAAGGGAGTTGTAGCTCAAACCTACTTGCTCCGCAAGGGGTGTTTCTGTCCAATGGTTAGCTACCAGAACATGTCGGGTTGGCTATATATCCGACAGATGATATCATCAGCCATAGGGCAGGCATACATTATTTGCATATATTTGAATTGTTTGGGTTTGCCTATTTGTTTTGGATTTTTACATCATATATGCTACGTTACCTGATTATGTGCTACTTGTTCTACTTGTACCTTATTTGTGTATTACTTGCCTGTATTGCTTGTGTTTGTACAACTGAGAGGCCCCTCATGCTGGTGTTGGTGGATGTTGAGGGTTGTTCTTGATGAGATGAATTGGTGATGCGATTTCATGATGCTGATGATTATTGAATGAGATAATTTGAGCTCCCTGGGTAGACGCAGTGATGTGATTTCACTAGCTCCAGGTGAGGGTATGATGTATTGATATAAAATTACTGAGGCAGAACAACTGGTGATGGTTTTGTTTATGATTCTGAGTCTGATTCATGGAAGAGTCAACAAGTTGGGAAACACATGAAACATAAATTAGATTTAGCACCCCTTTATGACAGTTGCCTATTCATGGATTAGCGAGAACCTAGGATGGATAATTGGTGAAGAAGTTTAGGATGCTTAGTGAGTTTTTATTGCAGTGCATTGTATTTATTTGGCACTTTTACCATATTGGGAACCCATGGGCCCGGGGTTCTCATTCCGTATATATCTCTTGTTTTTCAGATACAGGTCCAGGTGCTCAGAAGTGAGCTGTGGTTCGTCTGAGAGACGGCGAAGATCTTTATTTTTCTCTACTTTGTGTTTTGCTTAGAATCTCTCCACCTTTGTTTCGAAAAGATTATATTATGTATTGTACTCTTTTAAACTTGCCTATAGAGGCTCTCATGTTTCCTTTGGGAGAGATTAGGATATACTGTTGTCAACTACTTTCATACTGTACCCTAGCCGGCCTAAACTTCGCGGGTTGCGACTAGTGGCTATTTACTTATGTTATATATATCTATCTGTTATCTATCTCTTAATCTTCTTTATGCCTTGCCCGTATATCGCTTTTGGCTTCACGGTTTATCTTTTTGTTGTCGAAACGTGAGTGATACGTCTTCGCAATTTTATTTCTACTCTTTTCAGTCTTCTCGATTAATACTCCTTTCGAATTTACCTATATTTATATATTAAAAATCCACCTGAGAGTCGTACCACCGTAATATCATTGACTTATGACTCGAGCATAAGGATTTGAACATTAGGGTGTTACAACACAAACATCTACAAAATTCTAATAAAATTCTCTAGAATATGAAACAAACTTCTCATAACCATGATTTTAAACAATGACCTGAAATAAATGTGGCAATCAAGGCAACCACATCATCACAGAAATTGTAAATATATTTTTCAACTATGGGAGTAATCACAATTTAACCGCAACCGCAAAGCAATCTAAAACTATGCTCATTCCAAACTTACAAACCAAAAAGCAAAGTACCTGAAGCGAAAATGGCATAAAAACATTAACATGAGCCGAAAATGTCACCTGATTCTGCGGGAAAATTTCGGCTAGCAACTTCTTGTATCATTTCAAAGGTTGTCTTGAGCTCGTCCTCATAGCAGGACAAACAACACAACATAGATTGCCACAAGCAGGCACAACCCGCCTAGACATAACTCCCATTTTGCTATGAAATTGGAATCAGACTTCACAGTTCACACACACCCAATTTTCTCACCTGAAAAACATTTTCACATCAAAATTTTCCTCCATGATTTAACTTTTCATTACTACATAGTACATACAAATACTCATAACTTAAAAAGAATTTTAAAAAATCACTGAAATATTTGTGCATCACGGTTACAATAATTACAATTTTGCACAAATTACACTAAGAATTAAAAAACCAAGTCAAAATCCAGCTGTATTCCGACATAAACAAATGAAACCAAAACAATGGATGAAAATTGGAAGCTAAGCTAAGCTAAGCTAAGCTACATTGACTCACTCACCTAAAAATCGAAACGAAAGAGATTCTGCTTCGTTGCAGAATCAAGATTCTCCGTCGGATCACGATCTGGACTATATAATCAACACTAAAAAACTAATTCAATAAGCACGTAATAGACTCAGGTTTTCAGAATCAAAATTGGAAGAGATTAGAAGAAGGAAGGAAAGTGAAAAATGGAAAGAGAAGGAGTATGTAATTGAATGTTGTTGGGAGTAATGGGAATGGGGTCGAAAGAAGTGAAAGAGAAGGTTGAAGTGTTCGTTCATCTTCGACAGGCTGTGTGGTGTATTCAGCGCTGAGAGTGTATGCCACAATTAAATGCCGTTATGAAAATATGAGGCAATAGTTTTGTGTTTTGTCCCTCTCTTATTTCTGCGGCAACAAAAATGTTTCTCTCGATTACCACTTACCAGTTACCACTGTAAAATTACACCATCATTGGGAAACTATAATTAATCATGGGTTAAAACCTATAGATATTGCAGGTTTTAACTCAAATAATTTAGACCAATTCTAAATATGCATAGAAAAATAAGTGAATAAATTAGATGAAGAAAAAGCATGAAAGTAAAATCTGCTTTTTATAAAACCCCCAAAAGAAATACTGATCTAAACCCTTGTATAGGAAGGAGAAGAATTAGTAGATATAACCACCATGTAAGAATAATTCTCCTGCCTCTTTATCTATTCAACAAAGCAATAATTTGAGATGTCAAAACAAATAAATACATACATAAGCAAGATTTCAGCTATATACTTATTCATATTTTACAAGGTGCACACAGTATAGTTAGCAGCCAAGGGTGTAGTGGCGCCTCAGGAATGTTAAGGGATTCTGAGTGTGACAGTACACCAATTCTAAGAATGGATTTTCATAATTTTCTTATCAATATGGTTTTTCCTGGATATCTTCAATTAATTTTATGATTATACTAAGCTTCTTCACATTTTCTTCTACATTAGATAGTATTTTTAACAGATTATGATTAATTTCAGCATATGAACGAAACTTTTTCATCGTTACTTAGTCATGTCAAGGTAGGCTATGCATGTAATTAATCAAATCACACAAAGAAGCCTAATAAATCACACATATATACCTATTTAATTTGTCCTATTTTTATTTTATAGTAAAATTTTAAAAGTCATTATTTATTGTAAAAGAGATTTATATAAAACTGGTAATAATTGGTGGATATGTGATGCAAGATATAAATATAAGATGAGGATTTTGTAAGCTAGCCATGAAGTTTGATTACTTCACCTGGTTGTAAGCAAGTGCTATAGAAATAGCACCTCGCATGAGACCAGACCACCAGATTGTGACCTGTGAAACAAGATCATAGGAGACAGGAGTCATGTACCAAAAAAGGCTCTGAAAAGAAATTGAAACAGGGAAAGAAAACACATACTTGTTGCTTCATGTCAATTTTCACATGTAGGGATTTCTAGAGAAAATTGGATAAGAATGAGAGAGGGAAAACAAATGCTGCTCTTCCAACTAGGATAAGTCCTAGAAGCACTGAACTAATCCCAACTGATTTTCCAGGACTAATAAATCAAGAGACCAAAAATGTTAATTAAAATTTTCACGTTTTACAAAATTTATTAATCTAGAAATATTAGTATTACCTTTGGCTTATGAATCTCCACTTCTCTATGTCCAATGCATCCATCCCAACATAAAGGAATATAAATATCTCAGCAATGAATGACAATGTTGCAAAAACATGCCTGCAATAGGTTAATTCAGATCAGTAATCTCATAATAAATCAAACATGTTAAAATTTTTGACGTACTTGGTTGTGACTCTTGAAATAAAATTATTAGTATTGGAATTAATTGCATCAGTAATGAATAGACATGGAAAAATACCTCCATTAAAATTAAAAGGAGATTCTCACCTCAGCAAGCATGTATGAAAGGTAAGCCATCAGTATCATAAGAGCAACCCTAACCTGAGACATTATTAGACAATAAACACATTCCTCAATTTTTCTAATCTGAGAATAGAATTAGCTTCCTAAGATTACAGAGGAGAAAAAATCCTAACCTGAGACATGATTACAGTAAGCAATGAGGATTACAGCAGAGACAGCTCAGGCAGAGCAGCGAGGACGTGAGGCATTGACGAGCTGATGACGACCATCGAGCAGCGACGACGACCAGAGACGACTCAGCCTGTGCAAGGCAGAGAAGAGGGATTACAGCAGCGGCGGATCCGGCAGTGCAAGGTAGAAACGGTAATAGCAGCGCAAGGCAGAGATAGCTCTAGAGGTGCAGGAAGTGGCGGTGGCGACTTCTCTCTCCATTGTCGCCTTCTCCATCTTTCTCTTCTTCCTCCTTCGATGGCGGATCTTCCTTTCTCTCGTTCTCTTCGTCATTCTCCGTGTCCCTCTCCATCACCGTGCTCACTTTTTTCAGCACAATGTAGAACCCTAAACCTAGCCCATTTTCTTGCTCGTTCTCGTTTGAGAAATACTTCTATTATTTCCTGTTAAGTCGAATTCGTTTTATTTCAAAATTGATGGAAAATTAAAAACTGGGAAGTAAAGCTATATACCAATTATAAGATTTATTTGTGAGAGAGGGATTAAAAATTTTAGGCAACACTTAGCAGGCGAAGTTTAAAATAAATTTAAAGACAACACTTAGAAAATATAACCTATTGACTTTATAATAATTTTCTTTATATGTTTGATAGAGCAACGCTTGTTAAGTGTCTTTTAATTTATCTAAGACATCATTTATAATATGTTGGTTAAAAATATGTTGTAATAGATCTATTTACTAGCAATTAGTATAAAGTGTTGTCTATTTTTATTTTAGGCAACTCTTTTAAAGCATTGTCTTGAAAATATGTTGCAATAGATAAAAAATGTGGCAGTGTCCTTCTTTTTCGTGTTTCTTCTTTTTCGCATGTTTTATTCTCATTGTTGTTCTTTTTATTGCTGCTGTTGTTGTTGTATTTTTTTCTCCTCCTCTTTCTATTGATTTTACAACATTATGTATTTTTTTCTTCTTTCTTTGATTTTTTCTTCCGAAGAAGAATTATAAAAAAATAAAATAAGAAGATGAAAAAGAAGCAACAACAGAAGATGAAAAGGAGGAAGAGAAAAAGTTTTGAATTATGCAGAACTTATCAGAATACAAATACGCCGAAAGTTTTCCAAAATATACCGAAACAAGAATGGAATAGATTCATCACAATAATAATTTAGATTCAGAACTCTTGTACCGAAATTTTGCTACAAATGCATAAAATATTTTTTTTAATGCATTTTTCTTTTTTGTTTTTTCCTTCTTTCTTTCTTTTTTTAGTTGAATGAATGTAAAATTCATCATCTTTCAAGTAATTTTACAGCATTATGTGTTTCTTCTTCTTCTTTGTTTAATTTTCTTTTGTGTTTATTCTTGTTAAGAGAGTAAAACAAGAAGAAACATGAGAAGGTAAAACAAGAAAGAAAAGATGAATAAAAAAAAGATGATGATGATGGTGATGAAGAAAAAGAAGAAGAAGCAGCAGAAGATGAGGAGGAGGAAGAAGAAGAATTTTGAATTATGCAAAACTTATCAGAATGCAAATACACTGGAATTTCTTGACAATAACACATAAATTTCTTAGTTTTTACACCGAAATGTTGCTACAAATACACAGAAATATTTTTTTTAATGATTACGACACACAAACTGAGTTTGAAAACAACCCACAAAAATGACTGAATTATCAACAAAAACACATCTGAATCAATTTTGGATCGGGCAACGTCATCAATATGGCAAAATTTCTATGATAATGATAATAATGATGTTGATAACGATAAGGATGATACATATAAGAAGAAGACGACGATGACTATAATGATAATGATTATGATGATGAAGATGATAGAGAAGAAGGAAAAAAAAGGAGGAGGAGGAGGTGTTGGTGACGACGATAACAAAAGAGAAAGATAATGAAAAAGAAAGAGAAGAAGAAGAAGAAGACGAAGTATCATGGGTGACGAAGAAGAAGAAGAAGAAGAAGAAGGACGAAGTATTAGAGGTGACGAAGAAGAAGAAGAAGAAGAAGAAGAAGAAGAAGAAGAAGAAGAAGAAGAAGAAGAAGAAGAAGAAGAAGAAGAAGAAGAAGAACGTGTGCAACAGGGGCGCGAAGAAGAACGTGTGCATATGAGTCATGAGTGTAAATGACTTGTTGCACTCATTTAGTTAATTAATTTGTATGTAGAGATTTATTTTTTTTTCAAATTGTTAGTGGGAGCACTTGTCCCTACAAGCTACAACATATATTCGTTTTCGGGTATAATAATATAAAAGTACCTTTTTATTTATTTATTATGTTAAAAATATCTTTTTTTTAAATAAAAAATCTTTAAAAAGGATATAAATTATAGCGTCTAAACAAAAATTTTCTTTTTATTTTTCAAGTATTTTTAGTCTACTACTAAAATTTTGACAAATACACTAAAAATAAAAAAGATTTTTTTTAAATTAAAAAATAAATATTTTTTTAATAACTTAATGTCATCCAAATAAATTCTTAATACAGTTAAATATCTCTATTTTTAAAAATATTATATGCATAAAAAACTCAACCATTAAATTAATTACTATAAATTTATATTTAAATAATTTTATAATTTAATTTATTTTTAATATTTATTTTATTTTTTAACATATATTTTATAGGAATTGGAATTTGATAACTGATTTATTTTTACATATGTCTAGTGTTATTAATATCTTTATACTTATATTCCGTTGAAATTAGATCCAACTTTATATATTCTTTTGACTTTATTGTAAATATGTCTAAACATAATTATTAAATTTGTCATATTATATGAGATATTTTTCTTTAGAAGGAGCACTAGGAATTTTTCGTCAAAGAACCAAACCCCATTATAGAACAATAAGCGTTCCTAGAACCTCCTTACTATAAAAAGCGGACGCCATGACAGAAGTAACCCCATCATATCATAATTCATATTCATAGTTTCAAATACACAATTAAATTGACTCCAAAAAAATGAGTACGAACAACCATCTAAATCATAGTTTGATCCTAACCGTGTTGCTACTCATAACATTTGCAACGAAGACTGAGCAATCAAAACAGATTCCAGCACTGTATGTGTTCGGTGATTCATTTGTTGACTGTGGTAACAACCACAATGTTGATTTCTTTCCTTATGGCATAGATTTCGGCACACCCACTGGTCGCTGCACTAATGGCAAAACTGTTGCTGATTTCCTTGGTGAGAAACTATATATCTAGAATCATTCATTCTACAAGATTCTTACTGATTTGTGCAGAACATATTTTATTTACTGTTAACATACAAATAAAACTCCCACTCAAAAACTCAACCAAACAATTGGTTACATGTTGACTAAAAAAGTTACCCATCTAAATTTTTATTTTGTAGTTTGTGTATATAGAAAATATGTGTGTATAATTGCTCAAATATCCTTGTGTATGCTAATGATCGCACTAGAAAATAGTGTTAGAAAGAAAAAAAAAAAAAAAACATAACGCCCGCCTATAATAAAATTTCTGCTAATTTATATAAAGAAGATTTAGCGTACATACATCTTGATCCAACAAAAAGAAGAAACTGTACTATAACTTTCATCTAACTACCAAAGAGGATTAAGATTAGTATTTCTTTACATTTAGTTCACTCTTGAGTCTTGGATCTAGATTTAGTTGCATCATTTTTATGATTCAATTGTTTTCTTTTTAATTTTTGCAGCTATATACCTTGGTCTTCCTTTTGCCCCTGCGTACTTGGGACTTTCAAACAGAGTCATAACTACAGGCATAAATTACGCATCGGCGGGTTCTGGAATTTTGCCAGACACCAATAATGTTAGTAGCTCGTATTCTCACACCTCTACTTCAAAATTTCATTAGCTAAAAGATTACTTCTTCTTTTTTACTTATTTTAAAAATTAAACGAATTTATGATACCGTATACTATTTGTGCTTGCTTTAATTAGGAAATTTCATTTATAATGGACGAACAAATAAGGGGATTCGAGAGGACAGTTAAGGAGATTCTGCCAAAGGGGTTAGGTGAAGAAGCAGTGGAGAAGCATGTATCTGAATCCTTGTTTTTCTTATCTTCGGGTGTGAATGATCACTTCAAAAACAATACATTTCGTGGTAGTAGGAAATTTGCTTCCTACCTCATAAATGAATTCAAAATACGCTTGCAGGTATGTCAAATTTATTTACATATACAATTAACGAGTACATTATTGCACAAACTGATAAAAGTAACACATTTATCCCTAAGATTTTGCCCGGAACAATTTCATATATATCCGGCTAACGTTAGACAAAAAAAAATTTAAAGTTATTTTATTTAATTTATCATCTATGATTTTTTATATATAATATCTATAATTATATATTTATTATATTTAATATTATATAATTATTTCAGCAATGGTTAAAAAATGCAAAATAAGATATATGACTACAAAATAAAATAATTTAGACTGTATTAAACTGATTTTTTATTATCTTTTAAAACTAGTTTCACGTATGCTCTAGGCTTGCCTCAGTCTTGAGGACCCTGCCTATCAGAAATGAAACTGATCCGATCCATGAGAAGTTCCAGTATTGGAAAGAAAGAACATATCGGCATCCATGACGATCTTGTCATAAGGTCCCTTGAATCCCCAATTGAGATGAGTTTAGTGGGAAATCGGGATAGAGATGACAAGATGTATTGGTCCCTTGGTATGTTCTTTCAGAAGTACGTCTGGATGCACCCTATTGTTCTCAAAGGACGGCCCAACTCATCAGGCCCTTCTGATCCAGTTTACTGAAATTGTGGAAAAATATGGAATAATGCTATCTGAAAAAAAGAGCCTTATTGGTCAGGCCCAAATTGATTTTTTGGGAATGACTTTCAATAATGGTTTCTTCCAGCCTGGAGAGCACATCTCAAAGGAACTGTTAAACTTTCCTGATAATCACCTGACAACAAAGCAGGTCCAACAGTTCTTAGGCATCATCAATTACATCCGTGACTTTCTTCCGGATGTGACGAGACACACAAGTCAGTTGTCAAAGTTACTAAAAAAGCAACCCCCACCTTGGGGCCCTGAACAGACGACAGCTGTTAAGCACCTGAAAGAAGTAGCACAGAAACTCCCACCATTGAAGATTCCTAGCAATGGACAACGCATCCTGCAAACTGATGCTAGTGATAAATACTGGGGAGCTGTTCTCCTTGAAGAGATTGATGGAACAAGACACTACTGTGCGCATGCTAGCGGACAGTTCAAGGAGTCAGAAAAACACTACCATGCTACATACAAGGAGATTCTCGCAGTCAAAAGAGGAATCGAGAAGTTCAGCTTTCACTTGAGTGCATATCATTTCATTGTGGAAATGGATAATACGTCCTTTCCATCCATGCTAGACACCAAAGGGAAGATACTACCAAACTCACAACTTTTAAGATGGAAAGATTGGTTTTCACGCTATAAATTCACAGTAAGACACATCAAAGGAAACCACAACACCATAGCTGACTACCTTTCCAGACCAACCAAAGAACTTCCACCCAAAGTTCTTCACATCCTAGCCATGAATAAAGCTTCACCACCAACCTTCCCTCTTCCAGACTGCCCTCAAGACCACAAGTTCTATAGAAGAGAACCTGGACCGTTTCCTTTTTCCCTTCGACCTAGGACTGCTGCTGAGGTCAAGACCCTAGCTGAAGAATGCCTGTTTTACTGGTTACACAGGCTCCTCCTTGTTACCCAAATCACAGCAAAACCTCAACACTTTCACCCGAAAACACCTTATCACATCATACCCACCATCAAAGGTGAAATTCCTGAAGAAATGCTGTGGTTCATGTGGGCGCTCTCTGTTCAGTACGATTGCGCCATCATAGTTCCTGGAATTGCTATGTACAGATTTCTCTGTGACAAAAGCTTCTCAGGAACAAATCTTGAGAAACTTCTCAAGATGTTTGCACCTATTCCATTTTGGAGAGGAAAACTCTTCAGTGCACTAACAGACCATGACGTTTGGAACATTTCTGATAAGCTGAGACACAAGTTTTACTGTGCCTTTGTCTTAAGAAGGCTATTTGCTTCCCGTCAAGGGATCCTTTACACCAGAAACAACATCAACATTGTTGGTTATTCAAAGATATGGCCAACAGATGAGAAACACTGTCTCAACAATCTGGCCAAACATCTCACCTTCCACAACAATCCTAACGTTGATGTACTCAAAGAAGCCATTGAAGGACTCTCACTTTCATCAGAAGAGGAAGCTTCCTCCTTCAGGACTGTACAGGAAGAATTAAGAGAATTCCAAGCCAACTTTCTTGCTTCATCTGTAACTTATCCTACACCACCACTCTACCAGGATGAACACCCATGGAATTCTCCTCTTGAAAATCAAGCCACCTATGGTTACGGAAATATTGAAGATGAGGAACCAGGATCAAGGGTCTATCCAATACCGCCAAGCCCAACATATGTAGATGCTGGAATTGAAGATGATGATACTGAGGATCAAAACACAGAAGGACCACATGACCTTGTGGATAACATTGATGAACATGAGCCCATTACGAAATACAGTCCGTGAAGAATGGGACCCAGCAACAATCATAATGTCCAGAAGTAATTATGATATTTTGTCTTTATAATCATGTAAAATATGGTGTGACATAAAGTAAGTTTGTCCTTTTATAATCATCAAGAGGAGTGATGTGAGATAAAGTTGTCATAATGTAACCAGAGATAAGATTCCTTCTTATCTCTTAGTAGTGCGGTCCACGTGTCTGTAGCTTGCTTAAAGTTGTTTGTCTTGTTGTAATGATGGATAAGATTCTTTCTTATCCTCTACTACCCAAGAGTCTCTATATATAGAGGGGCTCTCCCATTGTAAAAATCAGAAGTTGATCTTTCAATAACCATTGTAAGATATTCACCATGAATACTCTCTAAATCTCTCTCTCTCTGAAATCTTGAGTCTCCAATATGCTTATCTTTGCTTACTAGTTTCACGTATGCTCTAGGCTTGCCTCAGTCTTGAGGACCCTGCCTATCAGAAATGAAACTGATCCGATCCATGAGAAGTTCCAGTATTGGAAAGAAAGAACATATCGGCATCCATGACGATCTTGTCATAAGGTCCCTTGAATCCCCAATTGAGATGAGTTTAGTGGAAAATCGGGATAGAGATGACAAGATGTATTGGTCCCTTGAAAGGTAGTCAGCTATGGTGTTGTGGTTTCCTTTGATGTGTCTTACTGTGAATTTATAGCGTGAAAACCAATCTTTCCATCTTAAAAGTTGTGAGTTTGGTAGTATCTTCCCTTTGGTGTCTAGCATGGATGGAAAGGACGTATTGTCCATTTCCACAATGAAATGATATGCACTCAAGTGAAAGCTGAACTTCTCGATTCCTCTTTTGACTGCGAGAATCTCCTTGTATGTAGCATGGTAGTGTTTTTCTGACTCCTTGAACTGTCCGCTAGCATGCGCACAGTAGTGTCTTGTTCCATCAATCTCTTCAAGGAGAACAGCTCCCCAGTAGTTATCACTAGCATCAGTTTGCAAGATGCGTTGTCCATTGCTAGGAATCTTCAATGGTGGGAGTTTCTGTGCTACTTCTTTCAGGTGCTTAACAGCTGTCGTCTGTTCAGGGCCCCAAGGTGGGGGTTGCTTTTTTAGTAACTTTGACAACTGACTTGTGTGTCTCGTCACATCCGGAAGAAAGTCACGGATGTAATTGATGATGCCTAAGAACTGTTGGACCTGCTTTGTTGTCAGGTGATTATCAGGAAAGTTTAACAGTTCCTTTGAGATGTGCTCTCCAGGCTGGAAGAAACCATTATTGAAAGTCATTCCCAAAAAATCAATTTGGGCCTGACCAATAAGGCTCTTTTTTTCAGATAGCATTATTCCATATTTTTCCACAATTTCAGTAAACTGGATCAGAAGGGCCTGATGAGTTGGGCCGTCCTTTGAGAACAATAGGATGTCATCTATGTAGATGAGAGCTGAATGGAGTATGGGCTCAAAGATTCTGATCATAGTTTTTTGGAATAATGATGGGGCTACCTTTAGTCCAAATGGCATGACAGTCCATTGGTACTGAGCATCAGGTATGCAAAAGCCCGTTTTGTATCTGTCTTTGGGGTGGATACCCAGTTGCCAAAATCCTGCTTTGAGGTCAAACTTACTGAAAAGTTTAGCTTCACTAAGCCGAGGAGTTATGGCGTCAATCCTTGGTAGTGGAAACTTGTCGTCTTGCAAGAAAAGATTTAAGGGCTTGTAATCAATCACCAATCTCTTCTTTTTTCTGATCTGTTCAGACCTCTTTTCCACATAGAATGCTTGGCATGCCCAGTTGGAAGTTGTGGATTCAATTAAACCTTGCTTCAATAACGAAGCGCATTCTTCTTTTGCTAACTTCAGATCTTCAGGATTCATTCCTGAATGGGTTGCCTTGGTAGGGTTGATGTCTTCATTCTTCTTGAAGGGCAATTGAATGAAGAACTCTTGATTCTTCCATAAAGGAAGAGGGTGGTCAAACTTGTCATGGCTGTCATAACAAGTTTTTAGTAACCTGTTCTGAATAGCTTCATAGTCTGAAGGAGCCTTGCTAATTTCATAGATGCCTCTGTTTTCGAGAAATGGCAAGAACTTCCTTTTGAATTTTAATCCTTCTGGCCATATTGACATTCCCTGTGTTTGGCAATATGCATCAAAACCAAACAGTACATCTTTCTCAAGGAGGTAGCTTCCCAGAACCTTCAGCCAAATCACCATTTCAGGAAATATTTGTAGCCCAATATTTCCTCTGGAAATACGGTCAATAACAAATCTTCCCTGGCTGGCTGTTGTGTAGATCTTATCATGAGGAGCCCAAATTTCATCAGGTAACAGATTGGGCCTGACAACGGTTGCACAAGATCCTGTGTCAAGCAATGCTACGACCTTTTTTGGTACATCGTACTTGGTCGCCAAAAGTTTGACTTTGAAGTGGGGTCGTTGGATTCCATCAATTCTTTTGGAACCTAAGCTTCCTAGACATCCTCCTTCTGTCATCCACTGTTGAGGCGGAGCAGATGCCATATAGTGGATTGGTCTGTAGTCATCATCAGAGGAATCATTTTCGGGATCATGAAGCATGTACCTTGTGTACTCATCTGCTTCTGACTGTTCTTCAAGGATAGACTCAAGATCTTCATCGTCTCGAGTTAAGACAGCGTCTTGTAGGGATTGAAGCATTTTTATTTCCCTTTTGCTTGTCTGCTTCTTATTGGGACATTTCTTGGCAAAGTGCCCAGTTTGTCCACAAAGAAAACATTTGTTGGTTTGCTTGTCCTTGAAAGTCTTTTTTCTGAAGAACCGTTTCTTTCCTTTGAACTTTCTTCTTCTGCTGAAATGGCTTTGATCAAAATCTGATCGTCTGGTTCTTCTGAAATGGTGCTTCTTTTTTGTGTGGCAGTCACAAGAGTCTTTATCCTTGCATTTGATCTGCAGATAAGACTTGTTGCACGCTCCCTTTAGTTTGAGGGAATTCCTGGCTAGCTGTTTGAACAGATCTTGCTGATTGCAGAGCTTATCAAGAGCTGCTAGGGCCAATTGATAGATTTCTCCGAAGGTTATCGTTGGAATATCCTTCTGGTAGATAGCCATTGTTCTTCGTATTTCTGGTAGGAGCTCTTTTGGGAGTGAAGCAAGATACACTTCCTTAAGCATTGAATTGCTCTGTCCTCCAAGAGGATAGTATTTGGCCTGCATTCTTTTGAAATGCTTTTCCAGATCTTTCTTATTAAGTGAACAGCATTTCATCTCGTAGTATTCTTGGGAATTTCTCTGCTGGATAATCCCAATGTCTCCTAGGAATTCTCTATGCAATCTTCCTAGAAACTGAGCAGCACTTCCACCAGTGAGCTGCATTCGCTCATACTCACTTAGCGTGTTTATCCATTCTCTAAGATTGCCGGTCATCCTGGTGACAAACTCAGAAAGTACTTGCTGGATGTCTGCATTGGGGCTGGACATCTTGGTATCAATCCAGGCTCCAAAATCATTCAACCTTTCTCTGTACTTGTGAGGAGGAAGGTTATCGAAAGTGAAATAATGGTTGCCTGCTTTTGTCTGAGTGGACTTGGTCTGTGGAGGATTGTCATCTTCTTCTTCTACAACTATTCCTTCTCCTTCTTCTTCTGAGGTTGGGTTGGCCTGATCAACCATTGCTATTGCAGAAAGGTCTGCAATTTGATCTTCCTCAGATGATTCTTCTACCGAAAAGTCTGATGAGTCAGACGTTACTTCTTCAAACGAGTCACTTGAAGTGACGTCTGCATTAATCATTCCGATTGTCTCCCTTTCTGGTGCCTGATCTTCTTTTCCTTTGGAAATTATCTCAGTTTTTTCCCCAGAGATTTCTCCTCTGAAAAATTCTCTTTCTGACCATGGTGGATTATGCGTCCTTTTTTGTGAAGGTCCTGTAGGTTGGACCGGGTGTGGCTTAGGCTTTGTGTGTAGTCTTCGGGCAAGATGGTAATGGGTCTTGAAAATGTTGTCATAGTCAGGTTCATTTATGGTTGGCTGTTGTGGAGGAATGTAAGTGGGTGTGTATATGGGATACTGTGGTGGATATAAGGCTAATGGATCTGTGGCCAAAGCTTGTGGCTTGGGTTGTCTGGCTTGGTCTTGTTCGATTTGTCTGATCTGGGCTTTAATACGGGTAAGCTCTTGGTCTTTCTTTTGGAAATCTGGGCCAAAGTAATGGGTTTGGATGTAAGTCTTTAGGTCTTGGTCAAGTTTTTGGGCTTGTATGGTCAGTCTACTTTTTAACTCATCAACTTGGGTTCGAACTGAGTATACTTGTGAGGACAGGTTGTCTGTCTTTTCAACGAGTGTTTCCAAGGTGTGATCGATTCTCAACAGGACTTTGTTTTGACTAACGGCATTCTCCGTTTGCCAATTCAGGACCTCATCTTGAGGTGAAGTTGACTGGACTCCTTGTGGAGTTACTCCTTTTGGGGCTATGTATGGCCGTCGAGTGATCCTTTGACTGTCAGTGGAAACCTGTAGAGGAGGAAACTCCTGCTCATAAGGTTTGAGGGTTGCTATACATGGTACAGCAATAGGATCTGAGATTTGAGGCCTAAGGATCTTCTTTTTCTTCTTCCTTAGGTAAGACCTTGGTGGTTCTTTAGGTTCATCTGGTGGATAGAACTTTGGAGGAGCAGTACAGCTCTGCTTCTTGTTCTTCTTGGACTTCTTCTTTTTGTAGTAGTCCTCATCTTCTGATTCTCCCCAAGCATCGCAGTCGCAATCTGAGTCACACATATTGTGATCAACATCCCATATGAAATGGCCATTGACGTGTGAGACATAGACTGGCTTTCCTTCTTCATAGTAGTGAATTGGGGGGTCATCTTGATTGCTGGTATGTTGAACAGTGAGAGGAGAGATCATATAGATCTTCCTGGAGGATGACTGTCTAGAAAAGGATGGTCGTCCTTCTGTTCTTGGCCTTTGAAAAACCGTTCTGACTGTTCCGTCAGTCTCTCGTGTGACCGCTGGTGGTGCTGTTGTATGGACGTCAGGAGTGCTTTATGGAAAAGCTCTCTCATAGTTAGTAATCCATTCCAGTGGTACTATGGACGCAAGCTCTTCTGGAGGAATCATCCTTGGGATGCTAACTATGGCCGGACCATGGTTCCTGTCTGTGAACATCAAAAGCGCATCATGGGTGGTGTTTGGAAGGTTCAGATCCAAAGCATGATCTTGGATTCTGTACAACACCTGGTGATGAAGTGTTGCTTGTTCAGCACTGGCGTCTTGGGTAACACCAATCAACTGGATCTGTATCCGAATCCTTTGGGAAAGGGTCGGATCTGTAAGCCTGATAGTAAAATCTGGCGAGGTTGTAAGAATCACACTCCCATTAGTGAGAGTGGATACAAGTGCTCCAATAAGCGCATGTTGGTATTCCTTGAAGGTGGTATCTAAAAGTGCGATTTTTGCGGTAACAGGTAGTCCTTTTCTGCCATGTAGGGTCAGAATTAATCTTATAGCTCCAAGGTGCAGGTGAGTATATCCTTGTGACAAGTATTCACGAATGAGTTCTTGAGGGATCTCAATCGTAACGTACTGTTCTGCAGAGGTGGCTTGAAGACCACACTGTTGTAAACGGGAAGTTTGAATCACTTCCTTAACAGGAGGTGATGATTCCCTTCTTATGAGGTGGCGAAGACTAAACTACTTTTTCCGGTGGTAGAAAGTGTATGGGTTTATGAGAGGTTGTTGAGTAGCAGGGATCTTTGAGTCTTCTGGTACATGGGTGACTTCAACAAGGTTTTCTATCTTGTTGGATAAGGTTTTATGAACAGATGGTGGTAAACGATCAAGAGAAAGTTCTGTATTATAAAAGATAGGTCGGCTAGATTCAGGATTTGACATGAATATTTCAAGTCTCTCTTACTCTCCATTATCTCCAATATGCTTATCTTTGCTTACTAGTTTCACGTATGCTCTAGGCTTGCCTCAGTCTTGAGGACCCTGCCTATCAGAAATGAAACTGATCCGATCCATGAGAAGTTCCAGTATTGGAAAGAAAGAACATATTGGCATCCATGACGATCTTGTCATAAGGTCCCTTGAATCCCCAATTGAGATGAGTTTAGTGGGAAATCGGGATAGAGATGACAAGATGTATTGGTCCCTTGGTATGTTCTTTCAGAAGTACGTCTGGATGCACCCCGTGGTATCAGAGCCAAATGAACTAAAGCAAAGAGAAGGTATATTGGAGATAATGGAGAGTAAGAGAGACTTGAAATATTCATGTCAAATCCTGAATCTAGCCGACCTATCTTTTATAATACAGAACTTTCTCTTGATCGTTTACCACCATCTGTTCATAAAACCTTATCCAACAAGATAGAAAACCTTGTTGAAGTCACCCATGTACCAGAAGACTCAAAGATCCCTGCTACTCAACAACCTCTCATAAACCCATACACTTTCTACCACCGGAAAAAGCAGTTTAGTATTCGCCACCTCATAAGAAGGGAATCATCACCTCCTGTTAAGGAAGTGATTCAAACTTCCCGTTTACAACAGTGTGGTCTTCAAGCCACCTCTGCAGAACAGTACGTTACGATTGAGATCCCTCAAGAACTCATTCGTGAATACTTGTCACAAGGATATACTCACCTGCACCTTGGAGCTATAAGATTAATTCTGACCCTACATGGCAGAAAAGGACTACCTGTTACCGCAAAAATCGCACTTTTAGATACCACCTTCAAGGAATACCAACATGCGCTTATTGGAGCACTTGTATCCACTCTCACTAATGGGAGTGTGATTCTTACAATCTCGCCAGATTTTACTATCAGGCTTACAGATCCGACCCTTTCCCAAAGGATTCGGATACAGATCCACTTGATTGGTGTTACCCAAGACGCCAGTGCTGAACAAGCAACACTTCATCACCAGGTGTTGTACAGAATCCAAGATCATGCTTTGGATCTGAACCTTCCAAACACCACCCATGATGCGCTTTTGATGTTCACAGATAGGAACCATGGTCCGGCCATAGTTAGCATCCCAAGGATGATTCCTCCAGAAGAGCTTGCGTCCATAGTACCACTGGAATGGATTACTAACTATGAGAGAGCTTTTCCACAAAGCACTCCTGACGTCCATACAACAGCACCACCAGCGGTCACACGAGAGACTGACGGAACAGTCAGAACGGTTTTTCAAAGGCCAGGAACAGAAGGACGACCATCCTTTTCTAGACAGTCATCCTCCAGGAAGATCTATATGATCTCTCCTCTCACTGTTCAACATACCAGCAATCAAAATGACCCCCCAATTCACTACTATGAAGAAGGAAAGCCAGTCTATGTCTCACACGTCAATGGCCATTTCATATGGGATGTTGATCACAATATGTGTGACTCAGATTGCGACTGCGATGCTTGGGGAGAATCAGAAGATGAGGACTACTACAAAAAGAAGAAGTCCAAGAAGAACAAGAAGCAGAGCTGTACTGCTCCTCCAAAGTTCTATCCACCAGATGAACCTGAAGAACCACCAAGGTCTTACCTAAGGAAGAAGAAAAAGAAGATCCTTAGGCCTCAAATCTCAGATCCTATTGCTGTACCATGTATAGCAACCCTCAAACCTTATGAGCAGGAGTTTCCTCCTCTACAGGTTTCCACTGACAGTCAAAGGATCACTCGACGGCCATACATAGCCCCAAAAGGAGTAACTCCACAAGGAGTCCAGTCAACTTCACCTCAAGATGAGGTCCTGAATTGGCAAACGGAGAATGCCGTTAGTCAAAACAAAGTCCTGTTGAGAATCGATCACACCTTGGAAACACTCGTTGAAAAGACAGACAACCTGTCCTCACAAGTATACTCAGTTCGAACCCAAGTTGATGAGTTAAAAAGTAGACTGACCATACAAGCCCAAAAACTTGACCAAGACCTAAAGACTTACATCCAAACCCATTACTTTGGCCCAGATTTCCAAAAGAAAGACCAAGAGCTTACCCGTATTAAAGCCCAGATCAGACAAATCGAACAAGACCAAGCCAGACAACCCAAGCCACAAGCTTTGGCCACAGATCCATTAGCCTTATATCCACCACAGTATCCCATATACACACCCACTTACATTCCTCCACAACAGCCAACCATAAATGAACCTGACTATGACAACATCTTCAAGACCCATTACCATCTTGCCCGAAGACTACACACAAAGCCTAAGCCACACCCGGTCCAACCTACAGGACCTTCACAAAAAAGGACGCATAATCCACCATGGTCAGAAAGAGAATTTTTCAGAGAAGAAATCTCTGGGGAAAAAACTGAGATAATTTCCAAAGGAAAAGAAGATCAGGCACCAGAAAGGGAGACAATCGGAATGATTAATGCAGACGTCACTTCAAGTGACTCGTTTGAAGAAGTAACGTCTGACTCATCAGACTTTTCAGTAGAAGAATCATCTGAGGAAGATCAAATTGCAGACCTTTCTGTAATAGCAATGGTTGATCAGGCCAACCCAACCTCAGAAGAAGAAGGAGAAGGAATAGTTGTAGAAGAAGAAGATGACAATCCTCCACAGACCAAGTCCACTCAGACAAAAGCAGGCAACCATTATTTCACTTTCGATAACCTTCCTCCTCACAAGTACAGAGAAAGGTTGAATGATTTTGGAGCCTGGATTGATACCAAGATGTCCAGCCCCAATGCAGACATCCAGCAAGTACTTTCTGTGTTTGTCACCAGGATGACCGGCAATCTTAGAGAATGGATAAACACGCTAAGTGAGTATGAGCGAATGCAGCTCACTGGTGGAAGTGCTGCTCAGTTTCTAGGAAGATTGCATAGAGAATTCCTAGGAGACATTGGGATTATCCAGCAGAGAAATTCCCAAGAATACTACGAGATGAAATGCTGTTCACTTAATAAGAAAGATCTGGAAAAGCATTTCAAAAGAATGCAGGCCAAATACTATCCTCTTGGAGGACAGAGCAATTCAACGCTTAAGGAAGTGTATCTTGCTTCACTCCCAAAAGAGCTCCTACCAGAAATACGAAGAACAATGGCTATCTACCAGAAGGATATTCCAACGATAACCTTCGGAGAAATCTATCAATTGGCCCTAGCAGCTCTTGATAAGCTCTGCAATCAGCAAGATCTGTTCAAACAGCTAGCCAGGAATTCCCTCAAACTAAAGGGAGCGTGCAACAAGTCTTATCTGCAGATCAAATGCAAGGATAAAGACTCTTGTGACTGCCACACAAAAAAGAAGCACCATTTCAGAAGAACCAGACGATCAGATTTTGATCAAAGCCATTTCAGCAGAAGAAGAAAGTTCAAAGGAAAGAAACGGTTCTTCAGAAAAAAGACTTTCAAGGACAAGCAAACCAACAAATGTTTTCTTTGTGGACAAACTGGGCACTTTGCTAAGAAATGTCCCAATAAGAAGCAGACAAGCAAAAGGGAAATAAAAATGCTTCAATCCCTACAAGACGCTGTCTTAACTCGAGACGATGAAGATCTTGAGTCTATCCTTGAAGAACAGTCAGAAGCAGATGAGTACACAAGGTACATGCTTCATGATCCCGAAAATGATTCCTCTGATGATGACTACAGACCAATCCACTATATGGCATCTGCTCCGCCTCAACAGTGGATGACAGAAGGAGGATGTCTAGGAAGCTTAGGTTCCAAAAGAATTGATGGAATCCAACGACCCCACTTCAAAGTCAAACTTTTGGCGACCAAGTACGATGTACCAAAAAAGGTCGTAGCATTGCTTGATACAGGATCTTGTGCAACCGTTGTCAGGCCCAATCTGTTACCTGATGAAATTTGGGCTCCTCATGATAAGATCTACACAACAGCCAGCCAGGGAAGATTTGTTATTGACCGTATTTCCAGAGGAAATATTGGGCTACAAATATTTCCTGAAATGGTGATTTGGCTGAAGGTTCTGGGAAGCTACCTCCCTGAGAAAGATGTACTGTTTGGTTTTGATGCATATTGCCAAACACAGGGAATGTCAATATGGCCAGAAGGATTAAAATTCAAAAGGAAGTTCTTGCCATTTCTCGAAAACAGAGGCATCTATGAAATTAGCAAGGCTCCTTCAGACTATGAAGCTATTCAGAACAGGTTACTAAAAACTTGTTGTGACAGCCATGACAAGTTTAACCACCCTCTTCCTTTATGGAAGAATCAAGAGTTCTTCATTCAATTGCCCTTCAAGAAGAATGAAGACATCAACCCTACCAAGGCAACCCATTCAGGAATGAATCCTGAAGATCTGAAGTTAGCAAAAGAAGAATGCGCTTCGTTATTGAAGCAAGGTTTAATTGAATCCACAACTTCCAACTGGGCATGCCAAGCATTCTATGTGGAAAAGAGGTCTGAACAGATCAGAAAAAAGAAGAGATTGGTGATTGATTACAAGCCCTTAAATCTTTTCTTGCAAGACGACAAGTTTCCACTACCAAGGATTGACGCCATAACTCCTCGGCTTAGTGAAGCTAAACTTTTCAGTAAGTTTGACCTCAAAGCAGGATTTTGGCAACTGGGTATCCACCCCAAAGACAGATACAAAACGGGCTTTTGCATACCTGATGCTCAGTACCAATGGACTGTCATGCCATTTGGACTAAAGGTAGCCCCATCATTATTCCAAAAAACTATGATCAGAATCTTTGAGCCCATACTCCATTCAGCTCTCATCTACATAGATGACATCCTATTGTTCTCAAAGGACGGCCCAACTCATCAGGCCCTTCTGATCCAGTTTACTGAAATTGTGGAAAAATATGGAATAATGCTATCTGAAAAAAAGAGCCTTATTGGTCAGGCCCAAATTGATTTTTTGGGAATGACTTTCAATAATGGTTTCTTCCAGCCTGGAGAGCACATCTCAAAGGAACTGTTAAACTTTCCTGATAATCACCTGACAACAAAGCAGGTCCAACAGTTCTTAGGCATCATCAATTACATCCGTGACTTTCTTCCGGATGTGACGAGACACACAAGTCAGTTGTCAAAGTTACTAAAAAAGCAACCCCCACCTTGGGGCCCTGAACAGACGACAGCTGTTAAGCACCTGAAAGAAGTAGCACAGAAACTCCCACCATTGAAGATTCCTAGCAATGGACAACGCATCCTGCAAACTGATGCTAGTGATAAATACTGGGGAGCTGTTCTCCTTGAAGAGATTGATGGAACAAGACACTATTGTGCGCATGCTAGCGGACAGTTCAAGGAGTCAGAAAAACACTACCATGCTACATACAAGGAGATTCTCGCAGTCAAAAGAGGAATCGAGAAGTTCAGCTTTCACTTGAGTGCATATCATTTCATTGTGGAAATGGACAATACGTCCTTTCCATCCATGCTAGACACCAAAGGGAAGATACTACCAAACTCACAACTTTTAAGATGGAAAGATTGGTTTTCACGCTATAAATTCACAGTAAGACACATCAAAGGAAACCACAACACCATAGCTGACTACCTTTCCAGACCAACCAAAGAACTTCCACCCAAAGTTCTTCACATCCTAGCCATGAATAAAACTTCACCACCAACCTTCCCTCTTCCAGACTGCCCTCAAGACCACAAGTTCTATAGAAGAGAACCTGGACCGTTTCCTTTTTCCCTTCGACCTAGGACTGCTGCTGAGGTCAAGACCCTAGCTGAAGAATGCCTGTTTTACTGGTTACACAGGCTCCTCCTTGTTACCCAAATCACAGCAAAACCTCAACACTTTCACCCGAAAACACCTTATCACATCATACCCACCATCAAAGGTGAAATTCCTGAAGAAATGCTGTGGTTCATGTGGGCGCTCTCTGTTCAGTACGATTGTGCCATCATAGTTCCTGGAATTGCTATGTACAGATTTCTCTGTGACAAAAGCTTCTCAGGAACAAATCTTGAGAAACTTCTCAAGATGTTTGCACCTATTCCATTTTGGAGAGGAAAACTCTTCAGTGCACTAACAGACCATGACGTTTGGAACATTTCTGATAAGCTGAGACACAGGTTTTACTGTGCCTTTGTCTTAAGAAGGCTATTTGCTTCCCGTCAAGGGATCCTTTACACCAGAAACAACATCAACATTGTTGGTTATTCAAAGATATGGCCAACAGATGAGAAACACTGTCTCAACAATCTGGCCAAACATCTCACCTTCCACAACAATCCTAACGTTGATGTACTCAAAGAAGCCATTGAAGGACTCTCACTTTCATCAGAAGAGGAAGCTTCCTCCTCCAGGACTGTACAGGAAGAATTAAGAGAATTCCAAGCCAACTTTCTTGCTTCATCTGTAACTTATCCTACACCACCACTCTACCAGGATGAACACCCATGGAATTCTCCTCTTGAAAATCAAGCCACCTATGGTTACGGAAATATTGAAGATGAGGAACCAGGATCAAGGGTCTATCCAATACCGCCAAGCCCAACATATGTAGATGCTGGAATTGAAGATGATGATACTGAGGATCAAAACACAGAAGGACCACATGACCTTGTGGATAACATTGATGAACATGAGCCCATTACGAAATACAGTCCGTGAAGAATGGGACCCAGCAACAATCATAATGTCCAGAAGTAATTATGATATTTTGTCTTTATAATCATGTAAAATATGGTGTGACATAAAGTAAGTTTGTCCTTTTATAATCATCAAGAGGAGTGATGTGAGATAAAGTTGTCATAATGTAACCAGAGATAAGATTCCTTCTTATCTCTTAGTAGTGCGGTCCACGTGTCTGTAGCTTGCTTAAAGTTGTTTGTCTTGTTGTAATGATGGATAAGATTCTTTCTTATCCTCTACTACCCAAGAGTCTCTATATATAGAGGGGCTCTCCCATTGTAAAAATCAGAAGTTGATCTTTCAATATAACCATTGTAAGATATTCACCATGAATACTCTCTAAATCTCTCTCTCTCTGAAATCTTGAGTCTCCAATATGCTTATCTTTGCTTACTAGTTTCACGTATGCTCTAGGCTTGCCTCAGTCTTGAGGACCCTGCCTATCAGAAATGAAACTGATCCGATCCATGAGAAGTTCCAGTATTGGAAAGAAAGAACATATCGGCATCCATGACGATCTTGTCATAAGGTCCCTTGAATCCCCAATTGAGATGAGTTTAGTGGAAAATCGGGATAGAGATGACAAGATGTATTGGTCCCTTGAAAGGTAGTCAGCTATGGTGTTGTGGTTTCCTTTGATGTGTCTTACTGTGAATTTATAGCGTGAAAACCAATCTTTCCATCTTAAAAGTTGTGAGTTTGGTAGTATCTTCCCTTTGGTGTCTAGCATGGATGGAAAGGACGTATTGTCCATTTCCACAATGAAATGATATGCACTCAAGTGAAAGCTGAACTTCTCGATTCCTCTTTTGACTGCGAGAATCTCCTTGTATGTAGCATGGTAGTGTTTTTCTGACTCCTTGAACTGTCCGCTAGCATGCGCACAGTAGTGTCTTGTTCCATCAATCTCTTCAAGGAGAACAGCTCCCCAGTAGTTATCACTAGCATCAGTTTGCAAGATGCGTTGTCCATTGCTAGGAATCTTCAATGGTGGGAGTTTCTGTGCTACTTCTTTCAGGTGCTTAACAGCTGTCGTCTGTTCAGGGCCCCAAGGTGGGGGTTGCTTTTTTAGTAACTTTGACAACTGACTTGTGTGTCTCGTCACATCCGGAAGAAAGTCACGGATGTAATTGATGATGCCTAAGAACTGTTGGACCTGCTTTGTTGTCAGGTGATTATCAGGAAAGTTTAACAGTTCCTTTGAGATGTGCTCTCCAGGCTGGAAGAAACCATTATTGAAAGTCATTCCCAAAAAATCAATTTGGGCCTGACCAATAAGGCTCTTTTTTTCAGATAGCATTATTCCATATTTTTCCACAATTTCAGTAAACTGGATCAGAAGGGCCTGATGAGTTGGGCCGTCCTTTGAGAACAATAGGATGTCATCTATGTAGATGAGAGCTGAATGGAGTATGGGCTCAAAGATTCTGATCATAGTTTTTTGGAATAATGATGGGGCTACCTTTAGTCCAAATGGCATGACAGTCCATTGGTACTGAGCATCAGGTATGCAAAGCCCGTTTTGTATCTGTCTTTGGGGTGGATACCCAGTTGCCAAAATCCTGCTTTGAGGTCAAACTTACTGAAAAGTTTAGCTTCACTAAGCCGAGGAGTTATGGCGTCAATCCTTGGTAGTGGAAACTTGTCGTCTTGCAAGAAAAGATTTAAGGGCTTGTAATCAATCACCAATCTCTTCTTTTTTCTGATCTGTTCAGACCTCTTTTCCACATAGAATGCTTGGCATGCCCAGTTGGAAGTTGTGGATTCAATTAAACCTTGCTTCAATAACGAAGCGCATTCTTCTTTTGCTAACTTCAGATCTTCAGGATTCATTCCTGAATGGGTTGCCTTGGTAGGGTTGATGTCTTCATTCTTCTTGAAGGGCAATTGAATGAAGAACTCTTGATTCTTCCATAAAGGAAGAGGGTGGTCAAACTTGTCATGGCTGTCACAACAAGTTTTTAGTAACCTGTTCTGAATAGCTTCATAGTCTGAAGGAGCCTTGCTAATTTCATAGATGCCTCTGTTTTCGAGAAATGGCAAGAACTTCCTTTTGAATTTTAATCCTTCTGGCCATATTGACATTCCCTGTGTTTGGCAATATGCATCAAAACCAAACAGTACATCTTTCTCAGGGAGGTAGCTTCCCAGAACCTTCAGCCAAATCACCATTTCAGGAAATATTTGTAGCCCAATATTTCCTCTGGAAATACGGTCAATAACAAATCTTCCCTGGCTGGCTGTTGTGTAGATCTTATCATGAGGAGCCCAAATTTCATCAGGTAACAGATTGGGCCTGACAACGGTTGCACAAGATCCTGTGTCAAGCAATGCTACGACCTTTTTTGGTACATCGTACTTGGTCGCCAAAAGTTTGACTTTGAAGTGGGGTCGTTGGATTCCATCAATTCTTTTGGAACCTAAGCTTCCTAGACATCCTCCTTCTGTCATCCACTGTTGAGGCGGAGCAGATGCCATATAGTGGATTGGTCTGTAGTCATCATCAGAGGAATCATTTTCGGGATCATGAAGCATGTACCTTGTGTACTCATCTGCTTCTGACTGTTCTTCAAGGATAGACTCAAGATCTTCATCGTCTCGAGTTAAGACAGCGTCTTGTAGGGATTGAAGCATTTTTATTTCCCTTTTGCTTGTCTGCTTCTTATTGGGACATTTCTTGGCAAAGTGCCCAGTTTATCCACAAAGAAAACATTTGTTGGTTTGCTTGTCCTTGAAAGTCTTTTTTCTGAAGAACCGTTTCTTTCCTTTGAACTTTCTTCTTCTGCTGAAATGGCTTTGATCAAAATCTGATCGTCTGGTTCTTCTGAAATGGTGCTTCTTTTTTGTGTGGCAGTCACAAGAGTCTTTATCCTTGCATTTGATCTGCAGATAAGACTTGTTGCACGCTCCCTTTAGTTTGAGGGAATTCCTGGCTAGCTGTTTGAACAGATCTTGCTGATTGCAGAGCTTATCAAGAGCTGCTAGGGCCAATTGATAGATTTCTCCGAAGGTTATCGTTGGAATATCCTTCTGGTAGATAGCCATTGTTCTTCGTATTTCTGGTAGGAGCTCTTTTGGGAGTGAAGCAAGATACACTTCCTTAAGCGTTGAATTGCTCTGTCCTCCAAGAGGATAGTATTTGGCCTGCATTCTTTTGAAATGCTTTTCCAGATCTTTCTTATTAAGTGAATAGCATTTCATCTCGTAGTATTCTTGGGAATTTCTTTGCTGGATAATCCCAATGTCTCCTAGGAATTCTCTATGCAATCTTCCTAGAAACTGAGCAGCACTTCCACCAGTGAGCTGCATTCGCTCATACTCACTTAGCGTGTTTATCCATTCTCTAAGATTGCCGGTCATCCTGGTGACAAACTCAGAAAGTACTTGCTGGATGTCTGCATTGGGGCTGGACATCTTGGTATCAATCCAGGCTCCAAAATCATTCAACCTTTCTCTGTACTTGTGAGGAGGAAGGTTATCGAAAGTGAAATAATGGTTGCCTGCTTTTGTCTGAGTGGACTTGGTCTGTGGAGGATTGTCATCTTCTTCTTCTACAACTATTCCTTCTCCTTCTTCTTCTGAGGTTGGGTTGGCCTGATCAACCATTGCTATTGCAGAAAGGTCTGCAATTTGATCTTCCTCAGATGATTCTTCTACCGAAAAGTCTGATGAGTCAGACGTTACTTCTTCAAACGAGTCACTTGAAGTGACGTCTGCATTAATCATTCCGATTGTCTCCCTTTCTGGTGCCTGATCTTCTTTTCCTTTGGAAATTATCTCAGTTTTTTCCCCAGAGATTTCTCCTCTGAAAAATTCTCTTTCTGACCATGGTGGATTATGCGTCCTTTTTTGTGAAGGTCCTGTAGGTTGGACCGGGTGTGGCTTAGGCTTTGTGTGTAGTCTTCGGGCAAGATGGTAATGGGTCTTGAAGATGTTGTCATAGTCAGGTTCATTTATGGTTGGCTGTTGTGGAGGAATGTAAGTGGGTGTGTAGGGATACTGTGGTGGATATAAGGCTAATGGATCTGTGGCCAAAGCTTGTGGCTTGGGTTGTCTGGCTTGGTCTTGTTCGATTTGTCTGATCTGGGCTTTAATACGGGTAAGCTCTTGGTCTTTCTTTTGGAAATCTGGGCCAAAGTAATGGGTTTGGATGTAAGTCTTTAGGTCTTGGTCAAGTTTTTGGGCTTGTATGGTCAGTCTACTTTTTAACTCATCAACTTGGGTTCGAACTGAGTATACTTGTGAGGACAGGTTGTCTGTCTTTTCAACGAGTGTTTCCAAGGTGTGATCGATTCTCAACAGGACTTTGTTTTGACTAACGGCATTCTCCGTTTGCCAATTCAGGACCTCATCTTGAGGTGAAGTTGACTGGACTCCTTGTGGAGTTACTCCTTTTGGGGCTATGTATGGCCGTCGAGTGATCCTTTGACTGTCAGTGGAAACCTGTAGAGGAGGAAACTCCTGCTCATAAGGTTTGAGGGTTGCTATACATGGTACAGCAATAGGATCTGAGATTTGAGGCCTAAGGATCTTCTTTTTCTTCTTCCTTAGGTAAGACCTTGGTGGTTCTTCAGGTTCATCTGGTGGATAGAACTTTGGAGGAGCAGTACAGCTCTGCTTCTTGTTCTTCTTGGACTTCTTCTTTTTGTAGTAGTCCTCATCTTCTGATTCTCCCCAAGCATCGCAGTCGCAATCTGAGTCACACATATTGTGATCAACATCCCATATGAAATGGCCATTGACGTGTGAGACATAGACTGGCTTTCCTTCTTCATAGTAGTGAATTGGGGGGTCATCTTGATTGCTGGTATGTTGAACAGTGAGAGGAGAGATCATATAGATCTTCCTGGAGGATGACTGTCTAGAAAAGGATGGTCGTCCTTCTGTTCCTGGCCTTTGAAAAACCGTTCTGACTGTTCCGTCAGTCTCTCGTGTGACCGCTGGTGGTGCTGTTGTATGGACGTCAGGAGTGCTTTGTGGAAAAGCTCTCTCATAGTTAGTAATCCATTCCAGTGGTACTATGGACGCAAGCTCTTCTGGAGGAATCATCCTTGGGATGCTAACTATGGCCGGACCATGGTTCCTGTCTGTGAACATCAAAAGCGCATCATGGGTGGTGTTTGGAAGGTTCAGATCCAAAGCATGATCTTGGATTCTGTACAACACCTGGTGATGAAGTGTTGCTTGTTCAGCACTGGCGTCTTGGGTAACACCAATCAACTGGATCTGTATCCGAATCCTTTGGGAAAGGGTCGGATCTGTAAGCCTGATAGTAAAATCTGGCGAGATTGTAAGAATCACACTCCCATTAGTGAGAGTGGATACAAGTGCTCCAATAAGCGCATGTTGGTATTCCTTGAAGGTGGTATCTAAAAGTGCGATTTTTGCGGTAACAGGTAGTCCTTTTCTGCCATGTAGGGTCAGAATTAATCTTATAGCTCCAAGGTGCAGGTGAGTATATCCTTGTGACAAGTATTCACGAATGAGTTCTTGAGGGATCTCAATCGTAACGTACTGTTCTGCAGAGGTGGCTTGAAGACCACACTGTTGTAAACGGGAAGTTTGAATCACTTCCTTAACAGGAGGTGATGATTCCCTTCTTATGAGGTGGCGAATACTAAACTGCTTTTTCCGGTGGTAGAAAGTGTATGGGTTTATGAGAGGTTGTTGAGTAGCAGGGATCTTTGAGTCTTCTGGTACATGGGTGACTTCAACAAGGTTTTCTATCTTGTTGGATAAGGTTTTATGAACAGATGGTGGTAAACGATCAAGAGAAAGTTCTGTATTATAAAAGATAGGTCGGCTAGATTCAGGATTTGACATGAATATTTCAAGTCTCTCTTACTCTCCATTATCTCCAATATACCTTCTCTTTGCTTTAGTTCATTTGGCTCTGATACCACGGGGTGCATCCAGACGTACTTCTGAAAGAACATACCAAGGGACCAATACATCTTGTCATCTCTATCCCGATTTCCCACTAAACTCATCTCAATTGGGGATTCAAGGGACCTTATGACAAGATCGTCATGGATGCCGATATGTTCTTTCTTTCCAATACTGGAACTTCTCATGGATCGGATCAGTTTCATTTCTGATAGGAAGGATCCTCAAGACTGAGGCAAGCCTAGAGCATACGTGAAACTAGTAAGCAAAGATAAGCATATTGGAGACTCAAGATTTCAGAGAGAGAGAGATTTAGAGAGTATTCATGGTAAATATCTTACAATGGTTATATTGAAAGATCAACTTCTGATTTTTACAATGGGAGAGCCCCTCTATATATAGAGACTCTTGGGTAGTAGAGGATAAGAAAGAATCTTATCCATCATTACAACAAGACAAACAACTTTAAGCAAGCTACAGACACGTGGACCGCACTACTAAGAGATAAGAAGGAATCTTATCTCTGGTTACATTATGACAACTTTATCTCACATCACTCCTCTTGATGATTATAAAAGGACAAACTTACTTTATGTCACATCATATTTTACATGATTATAAAGACAAAATATCATAATTACTTCTGGACATTATGATTGTTGCTGGGTCCCATTCTTCACGGACTGTATTTCGTAATGGGCTCATGTTCATCAATGTTATCCACAAGGTCATGTGGTCCTTCTGTGTTTTGATCCTCAGTATCATCATCTTCAATTCCAGCATCCACATATGTTGGGCTTGGCGGTATTGGATAGACCCTTGATCCTGGTTCCTCATCTTCAATATTTCCGTAACCATAGGTGGCTTGATTTTCAAGAGGAGAATTCCATGGGTGTTCATCCTGGTAGAGTGGTGGTGTAGGATAAGTTACAGATGAAGCAAGAAAGTTGGCTTGGAATTCTCTTAATTCTTCCTGTACAGTCCTGGAGGAGGAAGCTTCCTCTTCTGATGAAAGTGAGAGTCCTTCAATGGCTTCTTTGAGTACATCAACGTTAGGATTGTTGTGGAAGGTGAGATGTTTGGCCAGATTGTTGAGACAGTGTTTCTCATCTGTTGGCCAAATCTTTGAATAACCAACAATGTTGATGTTGTTTCTGGTGTAAAGGATCCCTTGACGGGAAGCAAATAGCCTTCTTAAGACAAAGGCACAGTAAAACCTGTGTCTCAGCTTATCAGAAATGTTCCAAACGTCATGGTCTGTTAGTGCACTGAAGAGTTTTCCTCTCCAAAATGGAATAGGTGCAAACATCTTGAGAAGTTTCTCAAGATTTGTTCCTGAGAAGCTTTTGTCACAGAGAAATCTGTACATAGCAATTCCAGGAACTATGATGGCGCAATCGTACTGAACAGAGAGCGCCCACATGAACCACAGCATTTCTTCAGGAATTTCACCTTTGATGGTGGGTATGATGTGATAAGGTGTTTTCGGGTGAAAGTGTTGAGGTTTTGCTGTGATTTGGGTAACAAGGAGGAGCCTGTGTAACCAGTAAAACAGGCATTCTTCAGCTAGGGTCTTGACCTCAGCAGCAGTCCTAGGTCGAAGGGAAAAAGGAAACGGTCCAGGTTCTCTTCTATAGAACTTGTGGTCTTGAGGGCAGTCTGGAAGAGGGAAGGTTGGTGGTGAAGCTTTATTCATGGCTAGGATGTGAAGAACTTTGAGCCAATTGAACTTTGTGTGAATCTCAATTCTCTTCCCCTTAACACACATGCTGCATGTCTCTTGGGAGTTTGGCACTCCGCACTCCTATTTTGATTTTTTTACATCAAATAATACAATAATCGAAGAAAAACAAAAAAGCATGAGTTCCTTTCACCTTTTCGTTTATTATTATTATTGCTTTTTTGTGACAGATACTTCATAGCCTAGGAGCAAGAAAATTCTTTGTGAACAATGTTCCTCCAGTAGGGTGCTTTCCATCAGTAACTCTGCGCTCAAAACCAATAGGAAAGTGTAGTGAGTACATCAACAAAGGGATCTCCTTTTACAATAAGAAATTGCTTATTTTACTCCATGAATTGCAGACTCAGCTTCCGGATTTTACCTTTGTCTATTCAGATCTCAACAAGAGCATCATGGAGATAAGACAAAACCCACATAAATATGGTAATAAGAACAAAGTCACATGTCTTTTGTTTTCCCTTTTTAGAAAATATTCTTTGGTTTTCTTTCAATTTTTGCTCAAGTTTTGTTTGGTAATAAACTGTTGTTATTCTGTTTTAAAATCTAAGACGTTTTAGATTTTTACAATTTAATTCTTAAAAAAATTATTAAATTTATTTTTACAAATATAAAATTTTTATTTTATTTAAATGAGTGGATATTTGATATTTTAATGTCAAGTTAAAAAATAAAAATGACGATATAAAACACTATATTATATTCCTCGATTATTATATTTTTTAATCAAAGAGTTATTGCATTTATTGATATTGGATTATTTTGAAATTAAGAATATAATCTTAGAAATGCACATATAATAAAACAACAAAAATATTATTTGTACACTATAATTAACTACTAAAATCAGTTTAAAATTTAAAAATTAAAATTTGAGTATATACTCAAATTGGTCCCTAAGGAATTTCAAAATGGACGTTTTAGTCCTCAACTAAAATTAATCACTCCATTGATCCTCAACGATTTTTGGCGTAAGACAAATTGATCCTTTTTTTTCTCATTTCTGTTAACCACTAACGGAAGGAGCAGATGTGTCGTGTGACTGTGATGAGTCAGCCATGAAATTCCACGTGTGTCGTTCGGACGAATTGGTCCCTAGCCAGAGTAGTACAAAACGCTGCCTTTTAGAATAGGGCACGACGTCGTTTTGTGAGAGGAAGAGTATCAAAACTGAAGCATCTCTTTGCCTTCCCTCCACCAAAAGAAAATTACTCTGAACTCCCTCTCTTCTGCTAGGTTTTACTAAGGAAGCCACCACGACGTCAACCTCTAGTCTTCCGACCACCTCCGTTGCTGTTTTCGACGCTAGGGTTTGAACGGGTCAGCATTATTGTAGAAGAATTCTCCTGTGAGTGTTTCGCTCGCCACGGCCACTGGTTGAGGTTAGTATAGTGATGAGTTTATTGATTAAGTTGTTGATGGTATAGTTGATCATTGTTGACATTGTTTAACGGTGTGATCATGCAGTAGTTGTTTCTGTTAGAGTAACATTAGTTGCTGGAAATAAAAGTTGTTTTTGATTCTTTGATACTGTTTCACATGGGTTACTGATAAGTGTTGTGGTGCATACATATACGAGGTTAACATGAAAAGGACACAATATGAAGTGATGAAGACATCGTATTGATGTATTAAGCTGATTATGAAATTTATCCAAATAATAGAAGTTAGAGTAACATTTAGTATTGATGAAATTTTATCCAAATTTTATCTGATTAAGGGTAACGTTTATTATTCTGATATTGATAGTGCTATTTCAAATTTGTAAATTACAGATGACTGAGTGGGTTACCCCTGTGTTTCAACATGGGGGGAGCTTTGTCAAAGATAACAAGGGTGAACTTCTGTATCTTAATGGCAATGTAACAAGATATCCTCCAATGGATCTGGACTTAGTGAATTACTTTGACTTGAAGAAGTTGTTTGAAGAATTCGGCTACCATGAATTCAAGAAGACGTGTTGGTATGATCCAAGAGCTCCTAGCATGGAAGCAGGCTTACACCCTATTTATGGAGATAAAGAAATTAGAGAGATGTGTGATGCAAAGAGGGAAGATAAAGAAACTGATGAGTTGTACTTGTTTTTTGACCACCCAATTATGGAAGATGTTGAATGGTCGGAAGAAGATGAGATGAATCTCAGTCAGGGAGATGATGGTAATAATAGCATGAATGAAGAACACACTGATGACGATAGAGAAGCTGAGGTCTGGTCTGATGATCCAATCTCTGATGGTGATAGCTATGATAGCTATGAAAGTGCTGAAGATGAGGCATATAAACCCCCACCTCCAGGCTTTGAGAGTGATACCGATGATGATGAAGATGAATTGCTCATTAACTTAACCAAGAGAAAAGGTGACAAAGGAGATAAGAAGGCTGGCAAGAAAAAAATTGCAAAAAATGTAAGGAAGAATGCTGGTCCTAAAGTCACTGTTGGGCCTACCCACACATCCAGGCCCAATAACACAGCTGGGCCCAAGTACACTGCCAGGCCTACTTCTACTGCTGGACATGGTATAGGGGAGGTTGATAGTGAGATATTTAGTGATGAGTCTGATGGTTTAGGTTTTGAGTCAGAGGGGTTTGATACACCTCAATCATCTGATAATGAGGGAGATGGTTTTGACTGGCCTCAATTCAATGAGGAGGCAGCCTTTGGTGAAGTTCAACTCCAGCTGAACATGGAGTTTACCACAATTGAACAATTCAAGAAAGCTCTAAAGGATTACACTATTGCTGAAGGGAGGAGGATTTTTTATGTTAAAAATGACAAGAAGAGAGTTAGGTGCAAGTGTGCAAATGGAGAGGAGAAGGCTATGAATGCAAAGGCAAAGTCCAAAGACATTCAAAGAAAGTTGGTGTGCATCTTGGAAGGCACACTTGTAGTTGCAACTTGTGGCAACTAACAGGTGATTATGTCTATTATTCATTTTTTGTCAGTTGTGATTTTAACATGTAATCTTGAGCAGGAATTTCCTTTTTTGCTGATCTTATGTTACTGCCTGATAATGTTGAGCAGGAATTCCATGTGTTCATGCGTTGACAGCTATACAAAAGAGGTGTGATAGGCCAGAACCTTATGTGCACCCTTGACTCAAAATGGATGCATTTCGAGCCACGTATGAACATGTAATCAGACCAGTCAACTCAGAGGAGTATTGGAAAAAGACTGGTCTCTTGGCTCCAGAGCCACCCACCATTAAGAGACCTCCTGGGCGCCCAACGAAGAAAAAGAGAAAACCTGATCCTGTTGAGGATTCACCAGATGCAATAAAGGGAAAAAGGACATTCATGGTCACTTGCCAAAAATGTGGTCAGACTGATCACAATGCAAAGACATGCAAGGGACCACCAAGGCCTAAACCACCCCTAAAGGTTAAGAAAAATGGACAACCAACAGCAACGAAAAATACTTCATTTGCTCCACCATCACAAGATGAAGTCCAAGTCTCCCAAACAGCACCCCAACCATTGCCACAGGTATAATCTCAGTTGAATTTATTGTAATCATATTGTTGTCATGCTGCCTGCATTCATGTGATCTTCAATGTGATAGTGACTGATTGGCTTAATACTTAAGGATCTATTTGCCTAATAAATTATCTATTTGGGGATCTATATGTCAGAAAAATATTTACTTGGGGATCAAAATGTCTAACGATTTGTTTATTTTGTGTTCTATTAGGAGCAGATAACCAACAATTCAAGCCATGTTGCACCTCCATCAACATTTAGGCCTCCAAGACCTAAACAACCAATTAGGAGGCCACATTCTACTCCAGCACCTACCCCACCTTCTGCTCCAGCACCTTCTCCAAGACTAACCATCTCCGCAGCACCACAGAGGCCTACCCAGTCAGCATCACCTGAAACACTTGCTGCTACAAGTTCTGGCACAGCTTCAAGAATCTTCAAGTTCATGCCAACACCTGGACTAAGGCTTCCAAAATAGATTTGGGCCTACTGTGTCAACGTACTTTTATGAGTTTAATACAACTTTGTCATATTTTGTTATGTTGTTAGTACATCTTATTGAGACAACGTGGTCTGTCTATGTTTGGTTATTATGTTGATAGTGCATGGCACTGCACCTTTTTTTTGTGGAAGATCTTAGTATTCCTAACAAAAACTTAAAGACTAGCTACCTTTTTGTGTTAAACTTTGGTTATATGGAATGCAAGTATGGTACTTGGATTTAAGTATGTCTGATTTGATTCCATTTCTAATGTAACTTTTCTTTATCCAGAAAATACTCATCATTCATTTACTCATCGTTCATTGCTTGTCCTAGCACTTACAAATTAGAGTTGCACAAACAAAAGCTAACACTGTAATTACTTGTTACACTATAAAACATAAGATAAAATCTTCCTTAAACTAACTAAATCCTACCTACAAGAAGACAGACCATAAATCCTAGTATGAAAAAGAACATAGGACAGCAGCACCCGAACCATCATCTATTCTCAACGGCATTCTTATTCTTCTTCTTAAATGCATCAAGCAATTCTTTCAGCTTTTTCACCTTCTCCGCCAGAGCATCATCATCCTCTCCACCATGATCATCACATTGAAATACCCTATCAAACCACACAAAGAAATCACAGTGGGGAGTTTTCTCCTGCCCATAAAAATAGAAGGGTTTATAGTACAACATCATCAGAAATCATGTTTTACATACAAAAAAAAGTTTAAAATTATCAATACATTACCCTGTAAAAAGGACAGCCAAAGAAAGGTCTTTTCGAATTTTTCTCCGTTCCAGACTCTACAACTATGGCATAGGCTCCACAATGACATCTTGGAGTTTCTCCTTTGGCGACTCTGAACCTACCGCCGTGGGTAGAAGCACTGCTAACACTTCCGTCACCACTACCTTTAACTCGCCGTCGATATGAACTTCCACAACTATCTCCAGCAGCCATTGTTAACACTATAGCCTTTGTTAATTAGGGTTTCGGCAAGAGGAAGAAGAAGATTTTGATTTCACACGTCGTTTCATGGCTATATGTAATTTTTCATTGTCGTTTTTGTACAATCCACCCCAAGGACCACGTTGTCTGCTTTCCCACGTGTCTCTTATCATCTGTGTCACCAACTCATTGTGACACGTTGGATTTCACCGTTAGACTTTAACAGACCAATTTAACGACCAATTTAACGGAAGGATCAATTGGTTTGACACCAAAAAACGTTGAGGACCAACGAAGTGATTAATTTTTGTTGAGGACTAAAATGTCCACTTTAAAATTCCTTAGGGACCAATTTGGATAAATACTCTTAAAATTTTAGTTAGATTTGTATTTATAAATTTTTTTTGATTTCTTTAAAAAATCAGAAAACTTAGGATAAGATTTGTATTTATAAATTTTTTTATTCTTAAAATAAAAAATCTTACTCTCAGATTTGTAATTATAAACATTTTATTTTTTTAAAATCATAAATTTTATCCTTTGATTTATGAACTTGAATTTTTAAAAAAGTTATAATATGTAAATCTGATCCACCAATTTCATTCTTCTCTTCTCTCCTCAATAAATTTAACTGTCCAATTTGTTCAATAACAATTTATAAAAAATTAATTTTATATTAAAGAGAAACACCAACCCTTTCTACAATAATATATTACACACTAATTTTCTCCACATCAACAAAATTGAGCACTCTTATTTTATAGTTTTTATGATAGATCTTATTATGTATAAAAAAAATTGAAAAACATAAATTTACAATTTTATTTTCTGGATAACACCAAAGAAATTCGATAGGTCAAATAATGAATAGTAAAAACATCTAGAGTAAAAGAGGTGGCCACTTCTTAAATTTGATTTATGTTCATATATAAGAAGAAAACATTTCAAGTATTTTAGCGTTTAATTTATGTTCATATATAAGAAGAAAACATTTCAAGTATTTTAGCGTTTAAGGTGTTTTGATAATTTTGTCTATTAATTTTAATTATAAAAATTTATATATAATTAAAATCAATAACTAAAATTATCGACACACTTGTAAAATATACATGGATGGGACTCACTCTTTATTGTTTCAAATATGACGAATGCACTTTATAACTTGTGCAGGGATCGTAGAAGCAATCAAACCATGTTGCCCTCGAAGCATCAATGGTGATCTGTTATGCCATTCGAATAGTGATTTTTGTGCAAACAGAAACACATATCTTTTCTTTGATGACCACCCAACCGAGAGAGCCAACCAAATATATGCAATAAAGTGCTTCGTCATTGACCATGCTATCTGCACTCCTCGCATAAACATCAGACACTTTCTATAACTTTTATTTTCTTAAATAAATCAGGTACCTCTAAGCTAGTGCTAAGCTCTGAATCAATCTTACGATGCTAGTGTTTTGAATCTGGGTTATTAAATTCGATGGACGTTTAATATCTAGAAAGAGTGACTTTGTTTATTGTACTTGATGCAACTTATTAGTAGTAGTAATAATAATAATAATAATAATAATAATAATAATAATAATAATAATAATAATAATAATAATAATAATAATAATAATAATTGATACGGCTGTTACAAATTCGATGTCATAACTCGGCATTATACACCATAACTCAGTATAAAGCATTACCTTCAACTTAACGGATTACATTCTGAAATAAAAACGTCTGACTTGGTGTTGTCACCTACTAAATAATAATTGCTGTTCAATGTAGATGACCAACAGAAGCGTAACCGATCTATTTTACTCCACCAATAAAGGTATGATATTTTACCCTCGAAAGATACACTGAATTCACAATACTAACTTAAGCATTGGAGTGCCTTTTGCAGGTACACTCCCCTTTTGTTCATACTCTCCGCGACGTGATATCACTTTGGGCAAAGAGCTCGGACCTTTCTAGTATATAGCTAGGCGTTGAAGGCAACAAAGCTCGGCGTCGACTCCCAAAAACCGAGTTACATCCAGGTTATTCACACAAGAACAATTGGCGCCCACTGTGGGGCCGAAAATATAGTTATTTTCTTTTTTTTTTCATCGGCCTCAATATTTCCACCTTTAACCATGGCTGATCTACCTCCACCTATGCCATCCGAACTTTTTTGGATGGTAACTGAGTTGCAACAAGCCAACTAGCGCATGGCAGAGGAAAATCAAAGAATGGAAAATCAGATTGTTGAGCTAGCTAATGCTCGGATTGAAAACAATGATGGTCGTCTAGAATGAACAGAAGAGGCCGAGCACCAATCTGGTCCAATGCATGTATTAGAAACTACTCGGAATGAAAAAGCTCAACCTCAACAGAACGAAGAAGCTCAAGCTCAACGGAACGAAAAAGCTCGGGCAGAAAACGAAAACATTGTTCCCGACAACTCTAATAGGCCATTCACAGCTGAGGTGATGAACTTCGAACTGCCGAGAAGGTTCACCTTACCAACTACCTTAGTCCCCTACGATGGGTTAGGTGATCCAAATAAATACGTCAAAAAGTTCAGATCTATAATGATAGTAAATGGTCCATCCGATTAAGTTTTATGTCGTTGTTTTCCATCTTATTTAGATGGTCCTACACTTGATTGGTTCTGTACTTTGCCTGCAGATTCTATTTCTCGTTTTCAGAAACTTGCGAAGCTTTTTAAGGAGCATTTTGTTGGCTCAGCTACCTGCACGACTCTAACTACTTGAATACAATCAAACAAGGTCAAAATGAAAGCCTTAAAGATTACATGACTCGTTTCACGAAAGTGGCCATGAGCATCCCCGACCTCCACTAAGAAGTACAGCTTCACGCCATTAAAAGTGGACTCCGACCAGGCAAGTTCCAAGAGGCTATTGCTATCTCCAAACTGAAGACCATGGCCGAATTTCGCGAAAAAGCGAAAGGACAGATCGATATCGAGGAACTCCGACAAGCTCGGAAAGCAGAAAAGCCCCAGTATAAGGAGGAAGATAAACCACGGGACAGTAAGAAGAGTTTCAAGCTCACCCCCGTTATGAATCATATACTCAGTTCAATACAAAGAGGGACAACATCATCAAGGAGATTCTAAATTCTAAATTGATCAAACCACCACGAAAGGCCGGCAATTATCCAGAAGCGAAGAATGTAGACAAGTCAAAGTATTGCACCTATCACCATAAGCATGGACATACCACTGATGAGTCTGTCATCACCAAGGACCTCTTGGAGTAACTAGCTCGGCAAGGCCTTTTAGACAAATATATCAGTGGCCATATACAAAGGCGTGCCCCTTCCTCGGGTGACCATACCTCAGCAGGACAACACAGCCGGGACAAGGAAAGGGTGACTTCAAGTCATCCTGAACAACCTAGAGGAATTATTAACTGTATTTCTGGAGGTTTTGTAGGTGGAGGCGCTACAAGCTCGGCAAGGAAACACTCCTACGGAGCTATGTTATCGATAGAAGCTAGTCCTAACAATAATCAAACACCTTCACATTTTCCTCAGATGACGTTTCACGCCTCTGACTTCAATACAAACATAACAAATCTAGATGACCCAGTCGTAATTTTCATCCAGTTAGGAGATCTTCTGGTAAAAAATGTACTACTGGATCTGGGGAGTAGTGCTGATGTTCTTTTCTATTCAACATTCCAGAAAATGAAACTAAGTAACAACTTAGGGTTAAGTACGATTTTGGTCCCTAATGTAGAGGCCGAAAATATATTTTGTCCTTGGCCTTTTTTTTGCTACAAAATGGTTCCGAAAGTTTCAGTTTGTTTTAAAATCGTCCTTTTCACCAAATTTTTTATTTTTATTACCATTTTACCACTAACTAAAAAAATTATAAAATAAAATAAAAAAAAGAAAGGGAACGAAGTGGGGTAGGGGAAAGAGAACGGGGGGAGGGAACGAAGGGGGGTGGGGAGAAAGAGAAAGGGGGGAAGACAGTCGGGGGTGGGAAAAGTGGGCATCACGCTGCTGCCTGTGATGGAGAGCACGTCGCCGCCGCCACCGCTGTTTTCTCACCGCTGCTTCCTTGGCGTTCTCGTTGCAATTCACGGCGTCTCCACCACGCGATCTGCCACCACCATCGCATCTCTCCTCACTACAAGAGAGGCGGTAGATAGCGGTGGTTTTTTTTCTTATTAGCGGCAGTTTTTTTTCGCAAAATTATATTTCGGCGGTTTAATAGACTACTCTAGTTATTGGCGCGGGAAAATGATTCTGCGATGGTTTTCAGCAACCGCTGGTATAACTGCCGCTGAATCAGTATTTTACGGGAACTAATGTAGCGGCGGTTTTAAACCGCCGCGATGTACAAGTATTAGGGTTTAGTTCATTTTTTACCAGCGGTTACGAACCTGATGACTGCGCATCATATCATGTTTTTCTAGGCTTTTTCATACAAGAAATTGATGATTAGTGCTTAAATATAGAATGCTTTTGTGCTTAAATGGTATATTTCTTTGATCTTTTGATTTTATAAACTTTGTAGGAAATAATAGAAGAAGAAGCAATAAAAGCACTAAAAAGAAGAATCATACTCCCAAGGTGGAAAAAGAGTTAGAAACAAACTCAAAGAGGTTTCTGAGTTAAGCAAAGAGGATTTACAACCCAGACCTCTTCACACTCCAACAAGAATAACTTGAGCTACAAAACTCCAAATGAGGTGATTTTAGTGGCATTGGAAAGTAGGAATCTAGAGATTTCCAAGCATATATGGAACTGCATGGTGGACATTAAATTTGAAGGAGAAAATTTATCCCAAAAGTGCAAAGATGAACATAGTATCAACCTACAGTAAGGCCAGCTGACCTCTTCACCTTCCAGGAGTATAACTTGAGCTTTAGAGCTTGGAATGATGCGCTCTTAAATTCGTTGGAAGGTAGACATCCAGAGCTTTCCAACGATATATAATACTATGGGGATGAACATCAGGTTTGGGCCTCAGAAGCTGGCGCTAACTTTGGCCTCCAAATAGCCAGCGTTCACTAAGTGAACGTGGCGTTCACTAAATTGAACGTTTTTGGCCTCCAAAACAATGCGACCATGCCTTCTTCAAATGACCATAACTTGAGCTACGGATGTCCAATTGATGCGCTTCCAGTTGTGTTGGAAAGATGACATTCAGAGATTTCCAACGATATATAACAATCTATATTTGGCATGAAATTGAAGGACAAGTGATAGGCATATTTAAGATCCAAAAACTACACTAAACAACGCTCAATAAGTGAACCCGGAGTTCGCTAAGGCAACACTCATGAAGGGGAGGCACGCACCAAGGGTAGCGCTCAAAGAAGCAAACGTAGCGCTCATTTTTTTCAATGTTTTCGTGACTTTTAACAAGGAAGAGTGCTCACCCAAGGTGCAGCGCTCAAAAAGTGAACTTAGCGTTCACAAAGAGAACACTAGTAGTAAGAAAGGCACACGTGAGGAAGCATGCAAGCAAAGTAAACGTGGAGTTCACAAAGTGAATTGAATGCTCCACTGGTAGGAGACCCAAGCCACCAAATGCATCCTGATTCACTTGAACCAAGCCAACACCATCTGGATTCACTCTCATTCAAGGCCAAACCAACAAAAGCCCATTGGACATGACTCAAAGGCACAAGAAACAATTAGAATAGGAATTTCATTTGAATTGTAATTTATCTTCAATTTCAATTTCATTTTCATTTTGTAAAGCCTATATGAAGGCATCAATTTCATTTCATAAAAAAAGACTGGCTCTGCTAAAGAGCAATAGGAGTAGGAGTAGGAGTAGAATAGAAGACTCTCTTTGATACACTTTTATTTTCCTGCACCTTTACATTTCAAGTATTGAATTCAATTTAGTTTATGCAATTTACATCTTCCTGCAATTCTATTCTTCCTGCAATCCTGTGGGATCGATCTCACTCTTGTGAGTTATTACTACTTGATGCGACCCAGTACACTTGCCGGTGAGTTTGTGTGGAAATCCAATTTTCACCTATCAAGTTTTTGGCGCCGTTGCCGGGGATTGATATAGATCGACAATGATTAAGTGGGTGAGAAGTCTAGATTAAGCATTTTTTTTTGTTTTTGTTCTTTTAATTTTCTGTTTTTAATTGAAACCAAGGTGTTTGTATTTTTACCTCACTAAGCAAATCTCATCCGAGACATGAATTTCAGTTTCTTTGGTGATTGTGTTTTACAAAATTCAAATGGATTTCAACTCATCTTGTGATCAAACAAATTTTATGGGATATTACCCACCATCACCAATTGACTATTCTAATGGTGGCTGGGAATATCATCAAGAAAATGCAAATTCTGAACACTCCAATCAATGGAGATATGCTTCAGAACCACAAGATGAGCAAGAGAATCCTATGGGATATTTTCCACCACCACAAAATGATTCAAGTCATTATTCTAATGGTGGCTGGGAATATCACCAAGAATCAATAGATTATGAGCAATCCAACCAATGGAGATATGCTAATCAAGACAATTCCATGAAATACTACCCAACACCACAAAATAATTCATGTTATTATGCTAATGGTGGATGGGAGTATCAACAAGGAATAAACGAGTATGAACACCTCCTAGAGCCACAACATGATTCATACTGCTACAACAACCACTCAGATTGTGATTGGAAGGGTCAAAATCAAAGAGATCTTGATGATTCATACTTTGTTCATCAAGAGACATCATCACTGGAGTGTGCTTTCGATGAATTCATGCAAGATTGTCCCTCAATGCCACAAAATAAACCGTACTGTGATGAATTCTACAATGATTCACATTGTGGATGGGAGGATCAAAACCAGAAAGCATTTGACAATTCATACTCCACTTATCAAGAGACATCATCACTTGAGCAAACCTTCAATTCATTTATGCAAAGTTGTCCAACTTCACTTCCCCATGTTTTATTCGAAAATCATTCATCACTTGACTACACCTCAACACAAAGTCTCCTTTAAGATCCATACAATTCATTTCACCAGCCACAAGACACACCTGATTACTCATAAGATTCATTCCATATCACTCAAAACAACTTTACCACAACACCCACATATCCAGAAACTCATTCTCAGCCTTCATCCCTTGAGCTAGCATTTAGACAATACTTACAAACATCCATAGACTCTTGGAAAGAGTAAGAAACCCTCTACAATAAGATGGATGAGCACTTAGAGCAAATAAAGAGGAACTTAGAACTATCAAACAGTGAGGATGAAGACCAAATTGTGGGTGAGGAAGTGGAAAAACAAGGAAAAGAGGTCCATGTGTCAAGAGAAATTGCAATGAAGGATGAGGTGGTGGAGATACATGAGCCAAGAATTTTATATTCACAAAAGCTACTTGAGGTGACAGAGGAGCTTGAAAATTCACCCTCAAAGGATTTAATGGAAGACCATCAAGGAAGTTCACACTCAAATAAAGCAGAGAAGTACATAGATGAAGGGCTCATGGAACCACCAATTCAAGAGGCTCTTGATGAAGAAAACGCTCCAACAATCACACAACCACCAAGTATTGATATCAAAGAAGTGAAGGCAACTGACAAGAACACCAAAGAGAGGATTGTGACCAAGCCACAATTGATCATATCCATGAAAAAGGAAAGGTCGAATACAATAAATCCAACCCCTGAACCACCAGCAAGCAAGCTCAACTAGGCCATTTACAAAAAGAAGCTTGCTGAGAGGAGACCAAGAAAGGGGAGAATAGCTGAATCTTCTTCCCCCTTGAGGTCATTCATCTTAACAAACTGGAAGAAGAGGAAGAAAGTGAATAACATGTCAAGCTAATGACACTAAAAGAGCACTTGTTGGGAGGCAACCCAACCGTAGGTAACATTTCATTTCTTTGCTGTGTTTACTTTCTCTGTCCGCTTTGTTTAAATTCAATAAATTGGCATATGATTACATTCTAAGTTTGGTGTTGCCCTGCAACAAATTGTTTTCAATCTTTCTGGATAATTGCATCAAATCAAAAATGAAAGTGTCACACTAAGATTCTAAGTTTGGTGTGTCACTTATTTTCTATGCAATTCATTCAGCAACACCACTTATCTGCATAATCATAATGCCCTTTGCAGTGTCATTTTTCTTTGAGTTGGACAATTTTAGTTTCTCTTTGTTTTAGTCATTTTCTTGTTTTTAATGCTTTCTTTTATTAACTGTTTTTGTTAATGCATCACCAAGAGATCCTTATTCATGACAGATTCTTGACTTGGTGATTGTACTTAACATATAACAATTTCATTTGTTTAGTTTTAGTTCAAATAAATTGACATATGGTTGCATTCTAAGTTTCGTGTTGCCATGCAACAAAATTTGTTTCCAATCCATACTGGATACTTGCATCAATTTCAAGTGAAAATGTCACACTAAGTTTGGTGTGCCACTTATTTTCTTTATGCAATGTATCATGCACACCCTCTATGTTTGCAATCACAATGTCTCTGTTTCCTGTGCCTTGATTGTTATCTTTAATTTTGCTTGCTTAAAACACATGTACTACTAACATTTCATTGTGTAAGACATTCATGATCCATCTTAGCCCCATCATCACTGTTTTAATTGTTGCTTGAGGATGAGCAAGCATTCTGAGTTTGGTATGGGAAGAAGAAGAATAGGAGAAAAAGGACAACAACAAGGAAGATGAACTACAAGGTGGTAACGCTCATTTCTCCTCCTGCATACTTCCAGCACTGTAAATTTCATGATTGAATTTATCTTCTCTGTATGTATGTGTGGTATGAATAAGCATAGCCTGAATTTTGGATTGTAACATGTTGCTGTGACATTATGACTATCATCTTGAATTTTGTGAGTTCAAAAGCAATAAAGCATCATGATCATAAACAAACAAGGTCATTAAAGAAGAACTCAACATGTGCATATAAGTATTGGAAGGCTAGTATGGTTAGCTGCTGCTCAATTGCATTAGATCTTATTTAATTGAAGTTTTCATCTAGAACATTTTGTGAAATCTTTGGAAATCATAAAAACCTTGAAGAAACAAATTAAGGCAAGAAAATAAAAAGGGAAAGAATGAGAAAGCTGAAGGCTCTGAGTACCAATGACAATTTCATTGTTAAGTACTTGTGATGTTTATGTATGAAGCAAAAAGCTTGAAAACAAAACACTTAGAGTCAAGGCTAGGCTCAAGTGCAAAAGCACTCCCTCAAAGCTCAAGGCTCTGAGCATTAATGATTAGAGAGTAAAGAAAAGAAACAAATGAGACTAAAGAAGTCCTCTAATTAAATGCTTGTGGTGCTTGTCTATCAAGTGGTAATACTTAAAAACAAAGCATTTAGAGTCGTAGCTTTGTTATCAACTCATGGGGAAAAGCACCTAAAAGGAGAAGCTAATAAGAAAATCAAAAGCTTATTTCAAGGAAGAAATATAAGGAAAATATTTCATAAATTGAGCTAGATAGAAGCATCAATAATTTATATTTCTTTTGTGATTGTGGCATGCATAGAAAAACTAGCCAACCATGAACATTGAGTTGCTATTCTTCTCACCTTGGATTATCAAATTTTATTGCATGATTCTTTTCTTGCTTGGGGACAAGCAAGGTTTAAGTTTGGTATTATGATGACTGTGCATCATATCATGTTTTTCTATGTTTTTTCAAACAAGAAATTGATGATTAGTGCTTAAATATTGAATGCTTTTGTGCTTAAATGGTATATTTCTTTGATCTTTTGATTTTATAAAATTTGTAGGAAATAATAGAAGAAGAAGCAATAAAAGCACTAAAAAGAAGAATCATACTCCCAAGGTGGCAAAAGAGTTGGAAACAAACTCAAAGAGGCTTCTAAGTTAAGCAAAGAGGATTTGCAACCTTGACCTCTTCACACTCCAACAAAAATAACTTGAGCTACAAAACTCCAAATGAGGTGATTTTAGTGGCATTGGAAAGTAGGAATCTAGAGCTTTCAAGAATATATGGCACTACATGGTGGACATTAAATCTGATGGAGAAAATTTACCCCAAAAGTGCAAAGATGAACATAGTATCAACCTGAAGTAAGGCCTGCTGACCTCTTCACCTTCCAATGAGAATAACTTGAGCTTTAGAGCTTGAAATGATGCGCTCTTAAATGCATTGGAAAGTAGACATCCAGAGCTTTCCAACGATATATAATAGTATGGGATGAACATCAAGTTTGGGCCTCAGAAGCTGGCGCCAACTTTGGCCTCCAAACAGCCAGCGTTCACTAAGTGAACGTGGCGTTCACTAAATTGAACGTTTTCGGCCTCCAAAACAGCGCGACCATATCTTCTTCAAAGGACCATAACCTGAGCTACAGATGTCCAATTGATGCGCTTCTAGTTGCGTTGGAAAGCTGACATTCAGAGCTTTCCAACGATATATAACAATGTATATTTGGCATGAAATTGAAGTACAAGTGATAGGCATCTTTAAGGCCCAAAAACCACACTAAGCAACGCTCAATAAGTGAACTTGGAGTTCACTAAGGCAACGCTCATGAAGGGGAGGCACGCACCAAGGGTAGCGCTCAAAGAAGCGAAGGTAGCGCTCACTTTTTTCAACATTTTCGTGACTTTCAACAAGGAAGAATGCTCACCCAAGGTGCAGTGCTCAAAAAGTGAACTCAGCGTTCACAAAGAGAACGCTAGTAGTAAGAAAGGCACACGCGAGGGAGCATGCAAGCAAAGTAAATGTGGAGTTCACAAAGTGAATTGAACGCTCCACTGGGAGGAGACCCAAGCCACCAAATGCATCCTGATCCACTTGAACCAAGCCAACACCATCCGGATTCACTCTCATTCAAGGCCAAACCAACAAAAGCCCATTGGACATGACTCAAAGGCACAAGAAACAATTAGAATAGGAATTTCATTTGAATTGTAATTTGTTTTCAATTTCAATTTCAATTTCATTTTGTAAAGCCTATATAAAGGCATCAATTTTATTTCATAAAAAAAGGCTGGCTCTGCTAGAGAGCAATAGGAGTAGGAGTAGGAGTAGAATAGAAGACTCTCTTTGATACACTTTTATTTTCCCGCACCTTTACATTTCAAGTATTGAATTCAATTTAGTTTATGCAATTTACATCTTCCTGCAATTCTGTTCTTCTACACTTTCACATTTTTGTTTCCCTTAAGCTTGATTCTGCAATTTTACAACTCTGTTCATGATTCAGCTTGATTTAATTTTCATGTAATTTAAATTTCCTGTTATTTGTTCTCAAGATCTCTTCGATTGCTTGCTTTCTTGCTTTCTTTAAATTCCCTGCACCCAATTCCCTTTACATTTGCTGCACTTTATATTTCTTGCTCTTTAAGTTTCAGTCAATTTACTTTCTACACTTTATAATTCCTGTAATTTACTTTCTGTTGCTTCAATTTCACTCAATTTATCACTGTTAGCTTGACTAAACTAATCACCTCACTAAAGTTGCTTGATCCATCAAACCCTATGGAATCGACCTCACTCTTGTGAGTTATTACTACTTAATGCGACTCGGTACACTTGCCGGTGAGTTTGTGTGGAAATCCAATTTTCACCCATCAGAACCGCCGCAATATTCTTGCGTTTTTTCTATTAAGACTGTCTGCGGCGGTTATAAAACCGCCGCTAATTTCAATACAAATAATAAAAAAGGATTTTCCTTTTAAAAAACGCTCATTTTTTTGTTTAAGTTTAAAGATACATTTGGTTTGCTTATAGTTCAAGGTATCCTTCACGTAATCCTACAAAATTAAACCACAAAGAGTTCTTTTACACAATGTCTAATTTTTCATTTAGAAATTGCAGTTATGATATAATGTAAGCATTTCTCTTCCTATGACTAATTACAAAATCATAGAAATTACAAAAGAGAAATGAGATAGTTTACATATGACCAGTTACAAATCTGACGATAATGCCTTTCTCTTCCTCTAGCTTCTTTCTTTTCTCACCTGTTTTTCTTGTTACGACAAGAATAGATAATCAGAAACCACAATGAATTTTGCGAAAATGGTGGCGGAATACTAGGATTGATGGATCAAATTATGAACCTTAAGGCATCCAGGATTGGTGGACGGAGTCTCTTCTTCTCCTGCTGCTAAAAGTAGTGTTGATTCTATGACCATGAGGTACCTTCTCTTAGGAGTTGATTAAGTTGCCTTTATATCTTCTGATAGAGGGGCGCCATTGCGAATCCACTCCTGAGCTGCCTTTGCAGAAGCTAACTCCATATCCAAGTTTGAAATAGTTTTGTCCAATGTTCTACATTCAACACAATTTCATAAGCCTTGAAATGAAAATTTAGCAGCACACAACACAATACAACATCATCATGGTATATAACTTATTGCGTGGCATTTTGCATTTTGAAAACTTCTTTATAGATGCTTTTTGCTTCGTGCTTCACTTCCTTTTCTTGCAACTAAAGGAATTTTAGATGATCAAACACTAAATTGAAAAATATAACAAGTGACTATGAAGACTAATGTTATGTAACATAAGCTTACAATTCTTGAAAAAAAAAAACAAACCAGAAGTGAATATTAACAAAATATCCATAATAAATAATAAAACTACAAAGATGTAAATTCTATGTTTTCTCATTGCTTACGCACCCACACAAACATTTATGCCATAAGAAAATTAGCAAACAAGCCCCTAACCAAGGATCTCAATAAAGTATAAGCCAAATAAAAGTTGTTACCTGGTGCATGAAATTGTGATCATCAATGGCGCCATCAACATGGTACGCTCAATTGCAATCTCAACTCTTTATCACAACTTCGCATAACTAACCAGCAAGTGCACTGGGTCGTTAGTGCACGAAATTGTGATCATCAATGGCGCCATCAACATGGTACGCACAATTGCAATCTCAACTCTTTATCACAACTTCGCACAACTAACCAGCAAGTGTACTGGGTCGTCCAAGTAATAAACCTTACGCGAGTAAGGGTCGATCCCACAGAGATTGTTGGTATGAAGCAAGCTATGGTCACCTTGTAAATCTCAGTCAGGCAGACTCAAATGGGTATAGATGATGAATAAAACATAAAGATAAAGATAGAGATACTTATGCAATTCATTGGTGAGAATTTCAGATAAGCGAATGGAGATGCTTTGTCCTTTCCGTCTCTCTGCTTTCCTACTGTCTTCATCCAATCCTTCTTACTCCTTTCCATGGCAAGCTGTATGCAAGGGTTTCACCGTTGTCAGTGGCTACCTCCCATCCTCTCAGTGGAAATGTTCAACGCACCCTGTCACAGCACGACTATCCAGCTGTCGGTTCTCGATCATGTCGGAATAGAATCCAGTGATTCTTTTGCGTCTGTCACTAACGCCCCACAATCGCGAGTTTGAAGCTCGTCACAGTCATTCAATCATTGAATCCTACTCAGAATACCACAGACAAGGTTTAGACCTTCCGGATTCTCTTGAATGCCACCATCAGTTCTAGCTTATACCACGAAGACTCTGATCTCACGGAATGGATGGCTCGGTTGTCAGGCGAGCGCTCGTTTGTCAGGCGAGCAACAACCATGTGTCGTGTATCAGGAATCCAAGAGATATCCACCCAATCTAAGGTAGAACGGAGGTGGTTGTCAGTCACACGTTCATAGGTGAGAATGATGATAAGTGTCACGGATCATCACATTCATCAAGTTGAAGAACAAGTGATATCTTGGAACAAGAACAAGCTGAATTGAATAGAAGAACAATAGTAATTGCATTAATACTCGAGGTACAGCAGAGCTCCACACCTTAATCTATGGTGTGTAGAAACTCCACCGTTGAAAATACATAAGAACAAGAGTGATCATTGGCTTCGGTCCCAAAGAGGGAACCAGAAGAACCAAGATGAAAATACAATAGTAAAAGGTCCTACTTATAGGGAACTAGTAGCTTAAGAATTACAAAGATGAGTAAATGACATAAAAATCCACTTTCGGGCCCACTTGGTGTGTGCTTGGGCTGAGCATTGAAGCATTTTCGTGTAGAGACTTCTCTTGGAGTTAAACGCCAGCTTTTGTGCCAGTTTGGGCGTTTAACTCCCACTTTGGTGCCAGTTCCGGCGTTTAACGCTGGGAATTCTGAAGGTGACTTTGAACGCCGGTTTGGGCCATCAAATCTTGGGCAAAGTATGAACTATCATATATTGCTGGAAAGCCCAGGATGTCTACTTTCCAACGCCATTGAGAGCGCGCCATTTGGGCTTTTGTAGCTCCAGAAAATCCACTTCGAGTGCAGGGAGGTCAGAATCTAACAGCATCTGCAGTCCTTTTCAGTCTCTGAATCAGATTTTTGCTCAGGTCCCTCAATTTCAGCCAGAAAATACCTGAAATCACAGAAAAACACACAAACTCATAGTAAAGTCCAGAAAAGTGAATTTTAACTAAAAACTAATAAAGATATACTAAAAACTAACTAAATCCTACTAGAAACATACTAAAAACAATGCCAAAAAGCGTACAAATTATCCGCTCATCACAACACCAAACTTAAATTGTTTCTTGTCCCCAAGCAACTGAAAATCAAATAAGATAAAAAGAAGAGAATATGCAATGAACTCCAAAAACATCTATGAAGATCAGTATTAATTAGATGAGCGGGGCTTTTAGCTTTTTGCCTCTGAACAGTTTTGGCATCTCACTTTATCCTTTGAAATTCAGAATGATTGGCTTCTTTAGGAACTCAGAATCCAGATAGTGTTATTGATTCTCCTAGTTAAGTATGATGATTCTTGAACACAGCTATTTTATGAGTCTTGGCCGTGGCCCAAAGCACTCTGTCTTCCAGTATTACCACCGGATACATACATGCCACAGACACATAATTGGGTGAACCTTTTCAGATTGTGACTCAGCTTTGCCAGAGTCCCCAATTAGAGGTGTCCAGGGTTCTTAAGCACACTCTTTTTGCCTTGGATTACAACTTTATTTCTTTCTTTTTCTTTCTTTTTCTCTTTCTCCCTTCTTTTTTTTTCGTTTTTTTTTCGCTTCTTCTTTTCTTTTTTTTTTTTTTGTATTCACTGCTTTTTCTTGCTTCAAGAATCATTTTTATGATTTTTCAGATCCTCAGTAACATGTCTCCTTTTTCATCATTCTTTCAAGAGCCAACAACTTTAACATTCATGAACCACAAATTCAAAAGACATATGTACTGTTCAAGCATACATTCAGAAGACAAAAGTATTGCCACCACATCAAAATAATTAATCTGTTATAAAATCTGAAATTCATGCAATTCTTCTCTTTTTCAATTAAGAACCTTTTTCATTTAAGAAAGGTGATGGATTCATAGGACATTCATAACTTTAAGGCATAGACACTAATGATCATAAGACACAAACATAGATAAACATAAGCATAGAAATTCGAAAAACAGGGAAATGAAGGACAAGGAGATTAAAGAACGGGTCCACCTTAGTGATGGCGGCTTGTTCTTCCTCTTGAAGGTCTTATGGAGTGCTTGAGCTCCTCAATGTCTCTTCCTTGCCTTTGTTGCTCCTTTCTCATGATTCTTTGATCTTCTCTAATTTCATGGAGGAGGATGGAATGTTCTTGGTGCTCCACCCTTAGTTGTCCCATGTTGGAACTCAATTCTCCTAGGGAGGTGTTCAGTTGCTCCCAATAGTTTTGTGGAGGAAGGTGCATCCCTTGAGGTATCTCAGGGATTTCATGATGAGAGGTTTCTTGTTTGTTCCATCCTTTTCTTAGTGATGGGCTTGTCCTCGTCAATGAGGATGTCTCCTTCTATGTCAACTCCTACTGAATAACAGAGGTGACAAATGAGATAAGGAAAGGCTAACCTTGCCAAGGTATAGGACTTGTCTGCCACCTTATAAAGTTCTTGGGCTATAACCTCATGAACTTCTATTTCTTCTCCAATCATGATGCTATGGATCATGATGGCCCGGTCTAGAGTAACTTCGGACCGGTTGCTAGTGGGAATGATTGAGCGTTGGATGAACTCCAACCATCCCCTAGCCACGGGCTTGAGGTCATGCCTTCTCAATTGAACCGGCTTCCCTCTTGAATCTCTCTTCCATTGGGCGCCCTCTTCACAAATGTCAGTGAGGACTTGGTCCAACCTTTGATCAAAGTTGACCCTTCTAGTGTAAGGATGTTCATCTCCTTGCATCATGGGCAAGTTGAATGCCAACCTTACATTTTCCGGACTAAAATCCAAGCATTTTCCCCGAACCATTGTAAGCCAATTCTTTGGGTCCGGGTTCACACTTTGATCATGGTTTTTGGTGATCCATGCATTGGCATAGAACTCTTGAACCATCAAGATTCCGACTTGTTGAATGGGGTTGGTAAGAACTTCCCAACCTCTTCTTCGAATCTCACGTCGGATCTCCGGATATTCACTCTTTTTGAGTTTGAAAAGGACCTCGGGGATCACTTTCTTCAAGGCCACAACTTCATAGAAGTGGTCTTGATGCACCCTTGAGATGAATCTCTCCATCTCCCATGACTCGGAGGTGGAAGCTTTTGCCTTCCCTTTCCTCTTTCTAGAGGTTTCTCCGGCCTTGGATGCCATAGATGGTTATGGAAAAACAAAAAGCAATGCTTTTACCACACCAAACTTAAAAGGTTTGCTCGTCCTCGAGCAAAAGAAGAAAGAAGAGAGTAGAAGAAGAAGAAATAGAGGAGATGGAGATGGCTTATGGTTCGGCCAAAAGGGGAGATGTGGTATTTAGGTTGTGTGTAAATGAAGGAGTGAAGATGGGTTTATATAGGGGTGGAGAGAGGGGTAGGGTTCGGTTATGGGAGGGTGAGTTTGGGAGGAAAAGTGGTTTGAATTTGAATGGTGAGGTAGGTGGGGTTTTATGAAGGATGGATGTGAGTGGTGAAGAGAATAGTAGGATTTGATAGGTGAGGGGTTTTTGGGTGAAGAAGAGAGAGGGTGGTGGGGTAGGTGGGGATCCTGTGGGGTCCACAGATCCTGAGGTGTCAAGGAAAATTCATCCCTACACCAAGTGGCGAGCAAACATGCTCCTTCTGCCAATTCTGGCGTTAAACGCCGAGCTGGTGCCCATTTCTGGCGTTTAACGCCAGCTTCTTGCCTCTTCCTGGCGTTTAACGCCAGTCTGGTGCCCCTTTCTGGCGTTAAACGCCCAGAATGGTGCCAAACTGTGCGTTAAATGCCCAACTGCTACCCTTACTGGCGTTTAAACGCCAACAAATTCTCCTCCAGGGTGTGCTGTTTTTTTTTTTCTGTTTTTCATTCTGTTTTTGCTTTTTCAATTGATTTTGTGACTTCTCATGATCATCAACCTACAGAAAACATAAAATAAGAAAGAAAAATAGATAAAATATAACATTGGGTTGCCTCCCAACAAGCGCTTCTTTAATGTCAGTAGCTTGACAGAGGGCTCTCACGAGCCTCACAGATACTCAGAGCAATGTTGGAACCTCCCAACACCAAACTTAGAGTTTGAATGTGGGGGTTCAACACCAAACTTAGAATTTGCTTGTGGCCTCCTAACACCAAACTTAGAGTTTGACTGTGGGGGCTCTGTTTGGCTCTGTTTTGAGAGAAGCTCTTCATGCTTCCTCTCCATGGTGACAGAGGGATATTCTTGAGCCTTAAACACAAAGGATTCTTCATTCACTTGAATGATCAATTCTCCTCTGTCCACATCAATCACAGCCTTTGCTGTGGCTAGGAAGGGTCTGCCAAGGATGATGGATTCATCCATGCACTTCCCAGTCTCTAGGACTATGAAATCAGCAGGGATGTAATGGTTTTCAATATTTACCAGAACACCCTCTACAAGTCCATAAGCTTGTTTTCTTGAATTGTCTGCCATCTCTAGTGAGATTCTTGCAGCTTGTACCTCAAAGATCCCTAGCTTCTCCATTACAGAGAGAGGCACGAGGTTTACACTTGACCCTAAGTCACACAGAGCCTTCTTGAAGGTCATGGTGCCTATGGTACAAGGTATTGAAAACTTCCCAGGATCTTGTCTCTTTTGAGGTAATCTCTGCCTAGACAAGTCATCCAGTTCTTTGGTGAGCAAAGGGGGTTCATCCTCCCAAGTCTTATTACTGAATAACTTGTCATTTAGCTTCATGATTGCTCCAAGGTATTTAGCAACTTGCTCTTCAGTGACATACTCATCCTCTTCAGAGGAAGAATACTCATCAGAGCTCATGAATGGCAGAAGTAAATCCAATGGAATCTCTATGGTCTCATTTTGAGCCTCAGATTCCCATGGTTCCTCATTAGAAAACTCATTGGAGGCCAGTAGACGTCCATTGAGGTCTTCCTCAGTGGCGTTCACTGCCTCTTTCTCCTCTCCAAATTCGGCCATGTTGATGGCCTTGCACTCTCCTTTTGGATTTTCTTCTGTATTGCTTGGAAGAGTACTAGGAGGGAGCTCAGTAATTTTCTTTCTTAGATGACCCACTTGTGCCTCCAAATTTCTGATGGAGGACCTTGTTTCAGTCATGAAACTTTGAGTGGTTTTGATTAGATCAGAGACCATAGTTGCTAAGTCAGATTGGTTCTGCTTAGAATTCTCTGTCTGTTGCTGAGAAGATGATGGAAAAGGCTTGCCATTGCTAAACCTGCTTCTTCCACCATTATTATTGTTGAAACCTTGTTGAGGTCTCTGTTGATCCTTCCATGAGAAATTTGGATGATTTCTCCATGAAGAATTATAGGTGTTTCCATAGGGTTGTCCCATGTAATTCACCTCTTCCATTGAAGGGTTCTCAGGATCATAAGCTTCTTCTTCAGATGAAGCATCCTTAGTACTGCCTGGTGCATTTTGCATTCCAGACAGACTTTGAGAAATCAAATTGACTTGCTGAGTCAATATGTTATTCTGAGCCAGAATGGCATTCAAAGTATCAATCTCAAGAACTCCTTTCTTCTGATTAGTCCCATTATTCACAGGATTCCTTTCAGAAGTGTACATGAATTGGTTATTTGCAACCATTTCAATTAGTTCTTGAGCTTCTACAGGCGTCTTCTTCAAATGAAGAGATCCTCCAGCAGAGCTATCCAATGACATCTTGGATAGTTCAGAGAGACCATCATAGAAAATACCTATGATGCTCCATTCAGAAAGCATGTCAGAGGGACACTTTCTGATTAATTGTTTGTATCTTTCCCAAGCTTCATAGAGGGATTCACCTTCCTTCTGTATGAAGGTTTGGACTTCCACTCTAAGCTTACTCAATTTTTGAGGTGGAAAGAACTTTGCCAAGAAGGCATTGACTAGCTTTTCCCAAGAGTTCAGGCTTTCTTTAGGCTGTGAGTCCAACCATATCCTAGCTCTGTCTCTTACAGCAAAAAGGAATAGCATAAGTCTGTAGACCTCAGGGTCAACCCCATTAGTCTTGACAGTGTCACATATTTGCAAGAATTCAGCTAAAAACTGATGAGGATCTTCCAGTGGAAGTCCATGGAACTTGCAATTCTGTTGCATTAGAGAAACTAATTGAGGCTTAAGCTCAAAGTTGTTTGCTCCAATGGCAGGGATAGAGATGCTTCTCCCATAGAAGTCGGGAGTAGGTGCAGTGAAGTCACCCAGCACCTTCCCTGCATTGTTGGCATTGTTGTTGTTTTCGGCTGCCATGGGTTCTTCTTCTTTGAAGATTTCTGTTAGGTCCTCTACAGAGAGTTGTGCCTTAGCTTCTCTTAGCTTTCGCTTCAAGGTCCTTTCAGGTTCAGGATCAGCCTCAACAAGAATGCCTTTGTCTTTACTCCTGCTCATATGAAAGAGAAGAGAACAAGAAAATGTGGAATCCTCTATGTCACAGTATAGAGATTCCTTGAGGTGTCAGAGGAATAGAAAAAACTAGAAGGAAGAGGGAGAAGAATTCGAACTTAGTGAGATAGAGTTCGAATTGTGCATTGAGGAGGAGTGGTACTCCATAAATAGAAGGATGTGAAAAGAGGGGAAGAAATTTTCAAAAATTAAGTAAAAGATTTTGAAAACATTTTGAAAAAAATGATTGATAATTTTCGAAAACTAAGAGTGGGAAAGAAATCAAGTGATTTTTGAAAAAGATTTTGAAATCAGAAATAAAAAAGATATGATTGAAAAAGATGTGATTAAAAAGATATGATTGAAAAGATATGATTTGAAAAACAATTTAAAAAAGATTTGATTTTAAAAAAATAATGACTTGGCTAACAAGGAAAGATATGATTCAAACATTAAGCCTTTCTCAACAGAAAAGGCAACATACTTGAAATGTTGAATCAAATCATTAATTGATAGCAAGTATCTTTGAAAATGGAAAGAAATTGATTTTGAAAACATATGATTGAAAAGATATGATTTGAAAAAGATTTGATTTTGAAAAATTTTGAAAACCTGAAAAAAAATTTGATTTGAAAACAGAATCTTCCCTCTTGTGCCATCCTAGCGTTAACCGCCCAGAATGGTGCACATTCTGGCGTTTAACGCCCAAAGCACTACCTTTTTGGGCGTTAAACGCCCAGCCAGGCACCCTGGCTGGCGTTTAAACGCCAGTTTTTCCTTCTTCACTGGGCGTTTTGAACGCCCAGCTTTTTCTGTGTAATTCCTCTGCTGCATGTATTGAATCTTCAGTTCCCTGTATTATTGACTTGAAAATAGAACCAAGATCAAATAAACAATGCATGCAAGACACCAAACTTAAAATGAGACACTAGACTCAACAAGAAACATAAAATATTTTTTTATTTTTTTATGATTTTGTAATTTTTTTGTGCTTTTTCGAAAATTATATGAAAAAAAGAAAAAAAAGGTTTCAGAATTGTTAATGAGAATTCCAGGAATCATTGCAATGCTAGTCTAAGACTCTGGTCCAGGAATTAGACATGGCTTCACAGCCAGCCAAGCTTTCAAAGAAAGCTCCGGTCCAAAACACTAGACATGGCCAATGGCCAGCCAAGCCTCAGCAGATCATTGCTTCAACAGCAAGATTGATGGAAATCAACAAGCTCTTGTGATGATAGGTTGAAACCTCGGTCCAATAAGATTAGACATGGCTTCACAGCCAGCCAGACTTCAACAGATCATCATGAAACTCTAGAATTCATTATTAAAGAAATTCTGAAAATAAAATACCTAATCTAAGCACCAAGATGATCCGTCAGTTGTCCAAACTCAACAATCCCCGGCAACGGCGCCAAAAACTTGGTGCACGAAATTGTGATCATCAATGGCGCCATCAACATGGTACGCACAATTGCAATCTCAACTCTTTATCACAACTTCGGACAACTAACCAGCAAGTGTACTGGGTCGTCCAAGTAATAAACCTTACGCGAGTAAGGGTCGATCCCACAGAGATTGTTGGTATGAAGCAAGCTATGGTCACCTTGTAAATCTCAGTCAGGCAGACTCAAATGGGTATAGATGATGAATAAAACATAAAGATAAAGATAGAGATACTTATGCAATTCATTGGTGAGAATTTCAGATAAGCGAATGGAGATGCTTTGTCCCTTCCGTCTCTCTGCTTTCCTACTGTCTTCATCCAATCCTTCTTACTCCTTTCCATGGCAAGCTGTATGCAAGGGTTTCACCGTTGTCAGTGGCTACCTCCCATCCTCTCAGTGGAAATGTTCAACGCACCCTGTCACGGCACGGCTATCCAGCTATCGGTTCTCGATCATGTCGGAATAGAATCCAGTGATTCTTTTGCGTCTGTCACTAACGCCCCACAATCGCGAGTTTGAAGCACGTCACAGTCATTCAATCATTGAATCCTACTCAGAATACCACAGACAAGGTTTAGACCTTCCGGATTCTCTTAAATGCCGCCATCAATTCTAGCTTATACCACGAAGATTCTGATTAAGGGATCCAAGAGATATCCACTCAATCTAAGGTAGAACGGAGGTGGTTGTCAGGCACACGTTCATAGGTGAGAATGATGATGAGTGTCACGGATCATCACATTCATCAAGTTGAGGAACAAGTGATATCTTGGAACAAGAATAAGCTGAATTGAATAGAAGAACAATAGTAATTGCATTAATACTCGAGGTACAGCAGAGCTCCACACCTTAATCTATGGTGTGTAGAAACTCCACCGTTGAAAATACATAAGAACAAGAGTGATCATTGGCTTCGGTCCCAAAGAGGGAACCAGAAGAACCAAGATGAAAATACAATAGTAAAAGGTCCTACTTATAGGGAACTAGTAGCTTAAGAATTACAAAGATGAGTAAATGACATAAAAATCCACTTCCGGGCCCACTTGGTGTGTGCTTGGGCTGAGCATTGAAGCATTTTCGTGTAGAGACTTCTCTTGGAGTTAAACGCCAGCTTTTGTGCCAGTTTGGGCGTTTAACTCCCACTTTGGTGCCAGTTCCGGCGTTTAACGCTGGGAATTCTGAAGGTGACTTTGAACGCCGGTTTGGGCCATCAAATCTTGGGCAAAGTATGGACTATCATATATTTCTGGAAAGCCCAGGATGTCTACTTTCTAACGCCGTTGAGAACGCTCCATTTGGGCTTCTGTAGCTCCAGAAAATCTACTTCGAGTGCAGGGAGGTCAGAATCCAACAGCATCTGAAGTCCTTTTCAGTCTCTGAATCAGATTTTTGCTCAGGTCCCTCAATTTCAGCCAGAAAATACCTGAAATCACAGAAAAACACACAAACTCATAGTAAAGTCCAGAAAAGTGAATTTTAACTAAAAACTAATAAAAATATACTAAAAACTAACTAAATCCTACTAGAAACATACTAAAAAGAATGCCAAAAAGCGTACAAATTATCCGCTCATCAGTCGTCTAAGTAATAAACCTTACGCGAGTAAGGGTCGATCCCACGGAGATTGTTGGTATGAAGCAAGCTATGGTCACCTTGTAAATCTCAGTCAGGCAGATTCAAATGGTTATGAATGATTTATGAATAAATCATAAAATAAAGATAGAGATACTTATGTAATTCATTGGTGAGAATTTCAGATAAGCGTATGGAGATGCTTTGTCCCTTCCATCTCTCTGCTTTCCTACTGTCTTCATCCAATCCTTCTTACTCCTTTTCATGGCAAGCTGTATGTTGGGCATCACCGTTGTCAGTGGCTGCAGTCCCGTCCTCTCAGTGAAAATGTTCAACGCGCTCTGTCACAGCACGGCTATTCAGTTGTCGGTTCTCGATCATGTCGGAATAGAATTTAGTGATTCTTTTGCGTCTGTCACTAACGCCCCACAATCGCGAGTTTGAAGCTCGTCACAGTCATTCAATCCTTGAATCCTACTCAGAATACCACAGACAAGGTTTAGACCTTCCGGATTCTCTTAAATGCCGCCATCAATTCTAGCTTATACCACGAAGATTCTGATTAAGGGATCCAAGAGATATCCACTCAATCTAAGGTAGAACGGAGGTGGTTGTCAGGCACACGTTCATAGGTGAGAATGATGATGAGTGTCACGGATCATCACATTCATCAAGTTGAGGAACAAGTGATATCTTGGAACAAGAATAAGCTGAATTGAATAGAAGAACAATAGTAATTGCATTAATACTCGAGGTACAGCAGAGCTCCACACCTTAATCTATGGTGTGTAGAAACTCCACCGTTGAAAATACATAAGAACAAGGTCTAGGCATGGCTGTGAGGCCAGCCCCATGATCTAAGATAGCATAAGACTACTCAAAGATAGCTACCAAGATGAGAATACAATAGCAAAAGGTCCTATTTGTAGAGAACTAGTAGCTTAGGGTTTACAAAGATGAGTAAATGACATAAAAATCCACTTTCGGGCGCACTTGGTGTGTGCTTGGGCTGAGCATTGAAGCATTTTCGTGTAGAGACTTTTCTTGGAGTTAAACGCCAGCTTTTGTGCCAGTTTGGGCGTTTAACTCCCATTCTTGTGCCAGTTCCGGCGTTAAACGCCAGAATTCTTGAGCTGACTTGGAACGCCTGTTTGGGCCATCAAATCTCGGGCAAAGTATGGACTATTATACATTTCTGGAAAGCCTAGGATGTCTACTTTCCAACGCAGTTAAGAGCGTGCCAATTGGGCTTCTGTAGCTCCAGAAAATTCACTTCGATTGTAGGGAGGTCAGAATCCAATAGCATCTGCAGTCCTTTTTAGCCTCTGAATCAGATTTTTGCTCAAATCCCTCAATTTCAGCCAGAAAATACCTGAAATCACAGAAAAACACACAAACTCATAGTAAAGTCTAGAAAAGTGAATTTTAACTAAAAACTAATGAAAATATAATAAAAACTAACTAAAACATACTAAAAACATACTAAAAACAATGCCAAAAAGCGTATAAATTATCCGCTCATCACAACACCAAACTTAAATTGTTGCTTGTCCCCAAGCAACTAAAAATCAAATAAGATAAAAAGAAGAGAATATGCAATGAATTCCAAAAACATCTATGAAGATCAGTATTAATTAGATGAGCGGGGCTTTTAGCTTTTTGCCTCTGAACTGTTTTGGCATCTCACTCTATCCTTTGAAATTCAGAATGATTGGCTTCTATAGGAACTCAGAATCCAGATAGTGTTATTGATTCTCCTAGTTAAGTATGATGATTCTTGAACACAGCTAATTTATGAGTCTTGGCCGTGGCCCAAAGCACTCTGTCTTCCAGTATTACCACCGGATACATACATGCCACAGACACATAACTGGGTAAACCTTTTCAGATTGTGACTCAGCTTTGCTAGAGTCCCCAATTAGAGGTGTCCAGGGTTCTTAAGCACACTCTCTTTGCCTTGTATCACAACTTTATTTTTTTCTTTTTTTCCCCTTTTTTTTTCGTTTTTCTCCTTTTTTTTGTATTCACTGCTTTTTCTTGCTTCAAGAATCATTTTTATGATTTTTCAGATCCTCAGTAACATGTCTCCGTTTTTATCATTCTTTCAAGAGCCAACATTCATGAACAACAAATTCAAAAGACATATGCATTGTTCAAGCATACATTCAGAAGTCAAAGTATTGCCACCACATCAAAATAATTAATATGTTATAAAATTCAAAATTCATGCAATTCTTCTCTTTTTCAATTAAGAACATTTTTCATTTAAGAAAGGTGATGGATTCATAGGACATTCATAACTTTAAGGCATAGACACTAAGACACTAATGATCATGTAATAAGACACAAACATAGATAAACATAAGCATAAAAATTCGAAAAGCAGTAAAATAAAGAACAAGGAAATTAAAGAACGGGTCCACCTTAGTGATGGCGGCTTGTTCTTCCTCTTGAAGATCTTATGGAGTGCTTGAGCTCCTCAATATCTCTTCCTTGCCTTTGTTGCTCCTCTCTCATGATTCTTTAATCTTCTCTAATTTCATGGAGGAGGATGGAATGTTCTTGGTGCTCCACCCTTAGTTGTCCCATGTTGGAACTTAATTCTCCTAGGGAGGTGTTGATTTGCTCCCAATAGTTTTGTAGAGGAAAGTGCATCCCTTGAGGCATCTCAGGGATTTCATGATGAGTGGGATCTCTTGTTTGCTCCATCCTTTTCTTAGTGATGGGCTTGTCCTCATCAATGAAATCGCCTCCCTCTATGTCAATTCCGATTGAATAACAAAGGTGACAAATGAGATGAGGGAAGGCTAACCTTGCCAAGGTAGAGGACTTGTCCACCACCTTATAAAGTTCTTGGGATATAACCTCATAAACTTCTACTTCCTCTCCAATCAGGATGTTATGAATCATGATAGCCCAGTCTATAGTTACTTCGGACCGGTTGCTAGTGGGAATGATTGAGCATTGGATAAACTCCAACCATCCCCTAGCCACGAGCTTGAGGTCATGCCTTCTCAGTTGAACCGGCTTTCCTCTTGAATCTCTCTTCCATTGAGCGCCCTCTTCACAAATGTCTATGAGGACTTGGTCCAACCTTTGATCAAAGTTGACCCTTCTAGTGTAAGGGTGTTCATCTTCTTGCATCATGGGCAAATTGAATGCCAACCTTACATTTTCTGGACTAAAATCTAAGCATTTCCCCCGAACCATTGTAAGCCAATTCTTTGGGTCCGGGTTCACACTTTGATCATGGTTCTTGGTGATCCATGCATTGGCATAGAACTCTTAAACCATTAAGATTCTGACTTGTTGAATGGGGTTGGTAAGAACTTCCCAACCTCTTCTTCGGATCTTATGTCGGATCTCCGGATATTCATTCTTTTTGAGTTTGAAAGGGACCTCGGGGATCACCTTCTTCATGGCCACAACTTCATAGAAGTGGTCTTGATGCACCCTTGAGATGAATCTCTCCATCTCCCATGACTCGGAGGTGGAAGCTTTTGCTTTCCCTTTCTTCTTTCTAGAGGTTTCTCCGGCCTTAGGTGCCATAAATGGTTATGGAAAAACAAAAAGCAATGCTTTTACCACACCAAACTTAAAAGGTTTGCTCGTCCTTGAGCAAAAGAAAAAAGAAGAGAGTAGAAGAAGAAGAAATAGAGGAGATAGAGGTGGCTTTGTATTTCGGCCAAGGGGGAGAAGTAGTGTGTAGGTTGTGTGAAAATGAAGGAGTGAAGATGGGTTTATATAGGAGTGGTGAGGGGGGTAGATGGGGATCCTGTGGGGTCCACAGATCCTGAGGTGTCAAAGAAAATTCATCCCTACACCAAGTGGCGAGCAAACATGCTCCTTCTGCCAATTCTGGCGTTAAACGCCGGGCTGGTGCCCATTTCTGGCGTTTAACGCCAGCTTCTTGCCTCTTCCTGGCGTTTAACGCCAGTCTGGTGCCCCTTTCTGGCGTTAAACGCCCAGAATGGTGCCAGACTGTGCGTTAAATGCCCATTTGCTGCCCTTACTGGCATTTAAACGCCAGCAAGTTCTCCTCCAGGGTGTGTTGTTTTTCTTTCTGTTTTTCATGCTGTTTTTGCTTTTTCAATTGATTTTGTGACTTCCCATGATCATCAACCTATAAAAGACATAAAATAACAACGATAAATAGATAAATATAACATTGGGTTGCCTCCCAACAAGCGCTTCTTTAATATCAGTAGCTTGACAGTGGGCTCTCATGGAGCCTTACAGATACTCAGAGCAATGTTGGAATCTCCCAACACCAAACTTAGAGTTTGAATGTGGGGGTTCAACACCAAACTTAGAAGTTGGTTGTGGCCTCCCAACACCAAACTTAGAGTTTGATTGTGGGGGCTCTGTTTGACTCTGTTTTGAGAGAAGCTCTTCATGCTTCCTCTCCATGGTAACAGAGGAATATCCTTGAGCCTTAAACACAAAGGATTCTTCATTCACTTGAATGATCAATTCTCCTCTGTCAACATCAATTACAGCCTTTACTGTGGCTAGGAAGGGTCTGCCAAGGATGATGAATTCATCTATGCACTTCCCAGTCTCTAGGACTATGAAGTCAGCAGGGATGTAATGGTCTTCAACCTTTACCAGAACATCCTCTACAAGTCCATAAGCTTGTTTTCTTGAATTTTCTGCCATCTCTAGTGAGATTCTTGCAGCTTGCACCTCAAAGATCCCTAGCTTATCCATTACAGAGAGAGGCATGAGGTTTATGCTTGACCCTAGGTCACACAAGGCCTTCTCAAAGGTCATGGTGCCTATGGCACAAGGTATTGAGAACTTCCCAGGGTCCTGTCTCTTTTGAGGTAATCTTTGCCTAGTCAAGTCATCCAGTTCTTTGGTAAGCAAAGGGGGTTCATCCTCCCAAGTCTCATTACCAAATAACTTGTCATTTAGCTTCATGATTGCTCCAAGGTATTTAGCAACTTGCTCTTCAGTGACATATTCATCCTCTTCAGAGGAAGAATACTCATCAGAGCTCATGAATGGCAGAAGTAAATCTAATGGAATCTCTATGGTCTCATTATGAGCCTCAGATTCCCATGGTTCCTCATTAGGGAACTCATTGGAGGCCAGTGGACGTCCATTAAGGTCTTCCTCAGTGGCGCTCACTGCCTCTTCTTTCTCTCCAAATTTGGCCATGTTGATGACCTTGCACTCTCCTTTTGAATTCTCTTCTGTATTGCTTGGAAGAGTACTAGGAGGGAGTTCAGTAATTTTCTTGCTCAGCTGACCCACTTGTGCCTCCAAGTTTCTAATGGAGGTCCTTGTTTCAGTCATGAAACTTTGAGTGGTTTTGATTAGATCAGAGACCATGGTTGCTAAGTCAGAGTGGCTCTGCTTAGAATTCTCTGTCTGTTGCTGAGAAGATAATGGAAAAGGCTTGCCATTGCTAAACCTGTTTCTTCCACCATTATTGTTGTTGAAACCTTGTTGAGGTCTCTGTTGATCCTTCCATAAGAGATTTGGATGATTTCTCCATGAAGGATTATAGGTGTTTCCATAGGGTTCTCCCATGTAATTCACCTCTTCCATTGAAGGGTTCTCAGGATCATAAGCTTCTTCTTCAGATGAAGCGTCCTTAGTACTGCCTGGTGCAGCTTGCATTCCAGACAGACTTTGAGAAATCATATTGACTTGCTGAGTCAATATTTTGTTCTGAGCCAATATGGCATTCAGAGTATCAATCTCAAGAACTCCTTTCTTCTGATTCGTCCCATTGTTCACAGGATTCCTTTCAGAAGTGTACATGAATTGGTTATTTACAACCATTTCAATGAGTTCTTGAGCTTCTGCAGGCGTTTTCTTCAGATAAAGAGATCCTCCAGCAGAGCTATCCAATGGCATCTTGGACAGTTCAGACAGACCATCATAGAAGATACCTATGATGCTCCATTCAGAAAGCATGTCAGAGGGACACTTTCTGATCAATTGTTTGTATCTTTCCCAAGCTTCATAGAGGGATTCACCTTCCTTCTGTCTGAAGGTTTGGACTTCCACTCTAAGCTTACTCAATTTTTGAGGTGGAAAGAACTTTGCCAAGAAGGCATTGATTAGCTTTTCCCAAGAGTTCAGGCTTTCTTTAGGTTGTGAGTCCAACCATATCCTAGCTCTGTCTCTTACAGCAAAAGGGAATAGCATAAGTCTGTAGACCTCAGGGTCAACCCCATTGGTCTTGACAGTGTCACAGATTTGCAAGAATTCAGCTAAAAACTGATGAGGATCTTCCAATGCAAGTCCATGGAACTTGCAATTCTGTTGCATTAGAGAAACTAATTGAGGCTTAAGCTCAAAGTTGTTTGCTCCAATGGCAGGGATAGAGATGCTTCTCCCATAGAAGTCGGGAGTAGGTGCAGTAAAGTCACCAAGCACCTTCCTTGCATTGTTTGCATTATTGTTGTTTTCGGCTGCCATGGGTTATTCTTCTTTGAAGATTTCTGTTAGGTCCTCTACAGAGAGTTGTGCTTTAGCTTCTCTTAGCTTTCGCTTCAAGGTCCTTTCATGTTCAGGGTCAGCCTCAACAAGAGTGCTTTTGTCTTTGTTCCTGCTCATATGAAAGAGAAGAGAACAAGAAAATATGGAATCCTCTATGTCACAGTATAGAGATTCCTTGAGGTGTCAGAGGAAAAGAAAAATAGAAGGAAGAGGTAGAAGAATTCGAACTTATCAAGAGGGATAGAGTTCGAATTGTGCATTGCGGAGGAGTGTTAGTCCATAAATAGAAGGATGTGAGAAGAGGGGAAGAAATTTTCGAAAATTAAAGTGAATTAATTAAAAGAAATTTTGAAAAAAAAAGTAATTGATTTTCGAAAACTAAGATTGAGAAAGAAATAAAGTGATTTTGAAAAAGATTTTGAAATTAGAAATAAAAAAGATATGATTGAAAACTATTTTAAAAAAAATGTGATAAAAAGATATGATTGAAAAGATATAGTTTTAAAAAAGATATGATTGAGAAGATATGATTTGAAAAACAATTTAAAAAGATTTGATTTTGAAAATTAATGACTTGGCTAACAAGAAATTTAAAAGATATGATTCAGACATTAAACCTTTCTCAACAGAAAAGGCAACATACTTGAAATGTTGAATCAAATCATTAATTGTTAGCAAGTATTTTTGAAAATGGAAAGAAATTGATTTTGAAAATATATGATTGAAAAGATATGATTTGAAAAAGATTTGATTTTGAAAAATTTTGAAAACTTGAAAAAAATTTGAGTTAAAAACAAAATCTTCCCTCTTGTGCCATCTTGGCGTTAAACGCCCAGAATGGTATCCATTCTGGCATTTAACGCCCAAAATGCTACCCTTTTGGGCGTTAACCGCCCAGCCAGGCACCCTGGCTGGCGTTTAAACGCCAATTTTCCTTCCTCACTGGGCGTTTTAAACGCCCAGCTTTTTCTGTGTAATTCCTCTGCTGTATGTTCTGAATCTTCAATTCTCTGTATTATTGACTTGAAAAAACACAAATTAAAAATTTTTTTTGAATTTTTAATGATGAGGAATAATCATAATGCAACTAAGATCAAATAAACAAAGCATGCAAGACACCAAACTTAGAAATTTGTATACTATTGACACTAACAAATTGAGAATGCATATGAGACACAACAAAACACACAAAACAAGAGAATTTAAAGATCAGAGTAAGAAAATCATCAAGAACAACTTGAAGATCAATGAAGACACATGCATGAATTCGAAAAATGCAAGAAGAACAGAAACATGCAATTGACACCAAAGTTAAAATGAGACACTAGACTCAAACAAGAAATATTTTTGGTTTTTATGATTTTGTAATTTTTTGGGTTTTTCGAAAATTATATGGAAAAAGAAAATAAAGAGGATCAAAACTTTTAATAAGAATTCTAGGAATCATGCAATGTTAGTCTAAAGCTTTAGTCTAAAGAAATTAGACATGGCTAGCCAAGCTTCTGCAGGACATTACATTCAAGAGCTAAATTGATGAGGATCAATCAGCTTTGGTGATGATAAGAACATCACCGTGAAACTCTAGAATTCATTCTTAAAAATTCTGAAAAATACCTAATATAAGCAACAAGATGAACCGTCAGTTGTCCAAACTCGAACAATCTCCGGCAACGGCGCCAAAAACTTGGTGCACGAAATTGTGATCATCAATGGCGCCATCAACATGGTATGCTCAATTGCAATCTCAACTCTTTATCACAACTTCACACAACTAACCAGCAAGTGCACTGGGTCGTCCAAGTAATAAACCTTACGCGAGTAAGGGTCGATCCCACGGAGATTGTTGGTATGAAGCAAGCTATGGTCACCTTGTAAATCTCAGTCAGGCAGATTCAAATGGTTATGGATTATTTATGAATAAAGCATAAAATAAAGATAGAGATACTTATGTAATTCATTGGTGAGAATTTCAGATAAGCGTATGGAGATGCTTTGTCCTTTCCGTCTCTCTGCTTTCCTACTGTCTTCATCCAATCCTTCTTACTCCTTTCCATGGCAAGCTGTATGTTGGGCATCACCGTTGTCAGTGGATACAGTCTCGTCCTCTCAGTGAAAATGTTCAACGCGCTCTGTCATAGCACGGCTATTCAGCTGTCGGTTCTCAATCATGTCGGAATAGAATCCAATGATTCTTTTGCGTCTGTCACTAACGCCCCACAATCGCGAGTTTGAAGCTCGTCATAGTCATTCAATCCTTAAATCCTACTCAGAATACCACAGACAAGGTTTAGACCTTCTGGATTCTCTTGAATGCCGCCATCAATTCTAGCTTATACCACGAAGATTCCGATTAAGGGATCTAAGAGATATCCACTCAATCTAAGGTAGAACGGAGGTGGTTGTCTGGCACACGTTCATAGGTGAGAATGATGATGAATGTCACGGATCATCATATTCATCAAGTTGAGAAACAAGTGATATCTTGGAACAAGAATAAGCTGAATTGAATAGAAGAACAATAGTAATTGCATTAATACTCGAGGTATAGCAGAGCTCCACACCTTAATCTATGGTGTGTAGAAACTCCACCGTTGAAAATACATAAGAACAAGGTCTAGGCACGGCCGTGAGGCCAGCCCCATGATCTAAGATAGTATAAGACTACTCAAAGATAGCTACCAAGATGAGAATACAATAGCAAAAGGTCCTACTTGTAGAGAACTAGTAGCTTAGGGTTTACAAAGATGAGTAAATGACATAAAAATCCACTTCCGGGCCCACTTGGTGTGTGCTTGGGCTGAGCATTGAAGCATTTTCGTGTAGAGACTTTTCTTGGAGTTAAATGCCAGCTTTTGTGCCAGTTTGGGCGTATAACACCCATTCTTGTGCCAGTTCCGGCGTTAAACGCCAGAATTCTTGAGCTGAATTGGAACGCCTGTTTGGGCCATCAAATCTCAGGCAAAGTATAAACTATTATACATTGCTGGAAAGCCCAGGATGTCTACTTTCCAACGCAGTTGAGAGCGCGCCAATTGGGTTTTTGTAGCTCCAGAAAATCCACTTCGAGTGCAGGGAGGTCAGAATACAACAGCATCTGCAGTCCTTTTTAGCCTCTGAATCAGATTTTTGCTCAGATCCCTCAATTTCAGCCAGAAAATACCTGAAATCATAGAAAAACACACAAACTCATAGTAAAGTCTAGAAAAGTGAATTTTAACTAAAAACTAATGAAAATATAATAAAAACTAACTAAAACATACTAAAAACATACTAAAAACAATGCCAAAAAGCGTATAAATTATCTGCTCATCATTACCTTTTGCCAAGGTCCTACAGTTGCAGTTACAGCCGGTGGACCTTGTACCTATCAATGGAAAGAAAAAAAAGGTTTAGAAAGGAGCTGGACTTGGAAAATTATCATGAAAATATAAGCAGGGTTGGACTTGTAAAATCATCAATAAAATATAGTTTTCCATGAAATCTTCTGCTATATCAACAGATAATTTAAACATCAATTCTTACAAGTGATGTAGACTATACAAAATCAAAAATTTCCATGTGGTACCTATTCATTTTTGCACTTTATAGCTAACAGCTGATAATCAAGTATTTTCAATTACAATTTACAACTATATAGTTGTTGCTAATATCTATGTTTCTACATCATCATCATCAACTACAATAACATTAACATATGCCACCATTATTTAATAAGGAAAAAGCATATTACTTGATCAACTTTTAAGTGACGTCTATGTTTAGTTCTGAAAGATAACAAATAAAAGTTAATTCAGCTATTAGTAAATTTCATATACCATCTAAACAATTACTCTAACAATACATGAGTACAGCTGCACACTGTTGTAACTATTTGTAAGTAAAATTAAAACTTTCAAGCATATCAGTTAGCAATAATTACACAACAATATAAGAAAGCAATGACATGGAAAACGATAACCGTACCTGGTTGATGCCAATCTAACAGCATGAAAGAATAACACTTCATCACCAAAGCTTCGTCCTATCAAATTAAACATATCATCATTGAATTTTGGCTTTAATTGACCTATTTCTTTCAAGTTTCAATAGCACCCATGCTTTAAAATAATCACATCAAGAGCCTTGAGTCTATTACAATTGAGATCGCACAATGGCTTGTAAGAAGAAGAAAAAAGGTTATTTCAGAACCTATTTCTATTTCAATTTCTTTGATTTCAGCCTCATAGGGAGAAGGGGAAAATAATCTATTTTGTGTACCAATTTCTAAATTGAGGGAGCAAATCTTATCATCAGAAAATTTCTCAAAATTTAAATATTATAATAACAAGATATCGAAAACAAAAGGTACCAACTTAAACTATGCTTCAGTGCAAAAATTGCAAATAATTCCAATTGGCTTAGAAAATCAAATTCATGATTTAAAACCAAGAACATCTATCATGCAATGATCCCTTATTATCACCGATGACTATGACAATAAAACTAACCTACTAGTACTTTAAAATAAGAAATACACCTAAGGAATAATATGAAAGTGAAACTAAAACAACATATTTATAAATACCACCTGCACTGGTTTTGGTTTTAGTGAATGACATTGCAACAATTTCATTCATTAAAGTATAAGCCAAACAAAAATAATTACCTGTTGCCAAGGTCCTACAATTTCAATTATAGTTGGTGGGCCTTTTACTTGCTAATGGAAAAAAAAAATACAGGTTTAGATGTTCATATGAAGCAAGAAAAACAGAAGGCACAAATCAAATTCAGTACTTTAAACTATTAATAAACAATAGTTTTTTATTTTGCATTATTAGTGTGGACCTTCAAACTCTGTTAGAGGAAATCTTGTAAAAGAATTAATGATTATGAATTTCACTTCTTTATTGCAATACTTTTTCATGGCCAAAACATCTCCTGTACCTTTTTAGCATGACATAGCCTTATGACATACGGAAAATCACCGATCAAGGGTTTATAAAGAAAACAGCGTTGCAAGTATAGCTCTTAACCAATGAAGATACCGTGTATCAATTTATAAGAGTTGTCACAAAATTTAGAAATAAAATACTAGAGTATGAATCCCAAGTCGTCTCCCAACGAGTTGACAAAAGAGTGCTATTTTATTGATCAGAGGTTTTCCAAGGATTTTTAAGAGTTGAAGAACAGAGAGATAAGTGATTGAGAATTTATATAATCAAATAAAAAGCCTTGACTGGGGGTAAATTAATTGGAAGTTCTATCCTTGTTGAAATTTCTCAAGTGTAGCTTCAAGAGGTTTTTATTTTTACTTAGTTAACCCTTACTAAATAAAGGAAAGTCAAGTAATTGAGCTAATTCTTATTTGCAAGTCCTAATCCTCTCCCTTGGGAAGAATTAGCGTTAGTAAATAGAGAATTATCCAATAACTTCCAAATTAACTAATCGCTTGAGCATTCCAACTCAAGGGTCTCCTCTTAATCAACCCCCAAGTCAAGTGGGAGTCCTACTCCATCGACATGAATATAACTTTCACAGAATTAAGAGAGGAATAAAAGTGACACATGATGAACAATAACTAAAAATTAATTTAAAAGTAAAAATAGTTCTTTGCATTAATAAATTCCAAAAACAATCCAATTATAACTCTGAATAAGGATTAAGGATATGGAAGAGTAAGGGACAAAGGAAATAAATTGGAATAGATGAAACTTCAACGGAGGTAGCAACTCTTCTCAATATCCAAGTCAATAGTAAAAGCAGTAAAGTTCTAAGAACTATGAATGTGAAGAAAACTTAGAGGAAGCAGTGAAAAATCTCTCTAGATTCCAAACTAAACTAAAACTATGCAGAATGAGAATGTGTTTTGAGTCTCTGCTGTTTCCTGGCTCTAGTCTGTGTTTCTAGGCCAAAAACTGGGTCTAAAACTGGCCCGAAATTTCCCTCAGCGATTTTTTGCAACTGCTGTATGTCGCGCATGTCACGCGTACGCGTAGGTCACGCGTGCGCATCGTTTGTGAAAACTCCTTGTCACGCGTACGCGTCAGTTATGTGTTCGCGTCACTCATCGTCTGCGCTAATCACGCATGCACATCAAGTGTGCGTGCGCGTTGCTATGGAATGCTCCAAATCACGCGCACGCGTCGGCCATGCGTCCGCGTCATGTCTTGCTGGTCAGCTCTATCGTTTCTTTGTGTTCCTTCTATTTTTGAAAGCTTTCTTTCTATTTTCCAAGGCATTCCTGCCTTGTAAAGCCTGAAAACACTTAACACACAGATCACGACATCGAATGGTATAGAGATGGATAAAAATCTACAATTTAAAGGCTCTGGAAGCAAGTTTTTAATCATAGTATTAAATCAGGAAGGCAAACGTAGAACATGCTAATTACATGAGCAGGTGTAGGAGAAAGGTGATAAAAACCACTCAATTCAACACAAGATAAACCATAAAATTGCAGTTTATCACCTTACCTATAATTTTCAAAGAAAGTAAAGAACATAATATAAAGGTGCTAGATTTATAACAAGAGATTAAATCTGATGCATTTGTACTTCGACAAATCATTGATGGTCGAAAAGTTGAATTCCGCACAAACTCACCGGCAAGTGTACCGGGTCGCATCAAGTAGTAAAACTCACAAAAGTGAGTTTGATCCCACAGGGATTGATGGATCAAGCAACTTTAGTTGGGTGATAAATTTAGTTAAGCTGACAGTTGGTGTTTTGATTGAAAATTGATTAACAGAAGGTAAATTGCATGAAATTAAAGTGCAGAAAGTAGATTGCAAGAAACTTAAATGGCAAGAAAAGTAAATTGTTGAAACTTAAAGAGCAAGAAACTAAAAGAGCTGAATCTTAAATTGCAAGAAATGTAAATAACTGAATCTTAGAGTACAAGAAAGTAAAATTGCAGAATCTAAATTGCAGGGAAACTTAAATTGCATGAATTATAAAGGAAATTGGGTGCAGGGAATCAATACAGCAGTAATGGCAGAATTAAAGTAAACTCAGAGAGATCTAATTTAGAAAATTCAAAGAAAATGATTCATCAGGGATTGGAGATTTCATAATCCATCATGAATCAATTGAGTCTCAACTCCTTTCTCAATCATATGAGTAGATCTATGGCGGACTGAAATTGATTGGATCCCAATTTCTTGGCAATCTAATCTCTCTAATCACAATCAATCTTGCCAATTTCTTAATCTAATTGTCATGAGAAGAGTTAGAGCACATTCTCTTATCCATAAGCCATACAAATTCTCAAAACCTCAATTCCTCCCGAATTGTTGATTGAGAGAATTGTGAAGGATAGAGCTCTGATCTAATTCTAATGTAGGTGATTCCCCTTTCGAGGCTCACACCCACATTCAGTTGAATTAAACCCCCTTCCGGAGTGAATAATTCACAATCAAAACAGAAGATATCTTATAGCTACCCAAGCAGATTGAGAAGAAGAAGAATTTTATTGATTCATTATGATTACAATAGAGATCCTCCCCCTAATGAATTTGGGGTTTAGTTCATCATTGCTCAATTAAAAACCAGAAAACAGAAAATTGCCGAGAATTACAGAAGAGAAAATACAAAGAAAATGAGTGCAGAGTTTTCCAATTTGGGTCCCTGAATCCCTAGCCTTTCAGACCTGCTAGCTTTTTCTCTAAATCAAATTCTTCTCTATTTATACACTTTCCAATTCTGTCTTCAAGTCCATGGATTGGGCTTTTTGGCCTCTGCTGAAGTAAGCTAGAGTGGGTCTCAGTGATGTTGAAGTGGGATATTTGGCAATTCATGTCTTTGATCTGCATGGGTGCTCAATTTCACTTAAGCTGATGTCAATGTTGGTGATCAACATTTGATAGAAAACATTGAGTCAAATGTTTGTCCAAAAAGAGGATTTGAAAGGAGTGAGCATTGGCGCCAATGTTTGACTCAACGTTGGTGCATTAACGTTTTTCCACCAACACGTGCACGTCGCCCACGCTTACGCGTTGAAACAGTGTTTTGTGCGTGTGCGTCGCTCAAGCGTTTCCGTGTTTGGCCAAAATCTGCATCCATTGATGCATGGAAACTTGTCTCTCAACAAATCTCCCTTCGGCAAGTATACCGAATTGTCGTCAAGTAAAACTCACAATAGAGTGAGGTCGAATCCCACAAGGATTGATTGGTCAAGCAACTTTAGTTAGAAGAATATGCTAGTTGAACTAAACAAAATTTAGATTTAGATGCAGAAATTTAAATGACTAGAAAGTAAATAGCAGAAATTAAAGTGCAGAATCTTAAATGGGGAATTGGGGTAATGCTCATAAAAGTAAATAGCAGAAATTAAAGAGAATGGGTAAGATCAGAAATGGGGAGATCATTGGGTTTAGGAGATGTTGCAATTCTCCGGATCAAGTTCATTCTCATCTCTTCCTTAATCAATGCATTCATTGATCTCCTTGGCAATCTTAAGTGATTGAATCCTAATTCCTTGGTAATCCAATCTCTCAAATCTTGATCAATAGCCAATTCCTTGGTCAATTGCTCATGAGAAGAGATGAAGTATGGTCACTGATTATACCACATGCATTTCCCAATTCAAGTATTGAGGGGATTATAGTCACATATCCATCCCAACCCAAATTGGTCTAGCATGAGAAAGCAATTCTAGCATGATCTCTTCATTCCTCTTCCAAGGTTCCGAAGAGATCCAATTATGGAGAGTTTCTTTCCCAAGATAACTAACCAATTGAATTAAGATTGAAAGCTTTCTAGTAAAATCAAGAGAAAAGATAGAAGAAGAAGAATGAAAACTAATATTGATCCATCAAATTACAGCAGAGCTCCCTAACCCAATGAAAGGGGTTTAGTTGTTCATAGCTCTAGGAATCAAAAATGGCAGAAAAGAAGAATCCATGCTAGAAGTACAGAAAAGTAAATATGCAGAGAGTAGTTCTCCAAAGTGCCAAAAGTTAAAAGTCCTCATCTAGTTCAAAACTACTCCTATATATGCTACTCTTCATGATCTTCTAGTGAGTTCTTCAAGTCTTGGATGTGGGCTTTGGACCTTGAGTTGAAGCGATTCTCATCTGTAGTGGGCCCATTTTGTAGAGAAATGTGAATTTAGGCTCAGGCACTTAGTGAGATTAATCGTGGAATACATTTCTGGGTGCGAGAATGTTAGTGGCATTCACCTTTTCCATTAACGTTCCACCTTATATGCCCACGTTATTCTCAACGTTAGAAGTCTTAACGTGACTTCTAACGTTCCTTCTCAATTCTTGGCCAACGTTAATGGGACTCACTTTTCCCATTAACGTTGGCTTGTGCCCCTTTTTGCAAACGTTAATGGGAATCACTTTTCCCATTAACGTTGCTTGCCTTTTGTCCCTTACGTTAGGTCTCACGTTAGCTTAGCTAACGTAGCTCTTAACATGGGCACCTATCACCTTCGAGAGCGTTAGTGACACTCACCTTTGTCACTAACGCTCTAATTGCCTTAAACCCCTACGTTAGAACCCACGTTAACTAAGTTAACGTGGCTCTTAACGTAGTAATGAAGCCTTCTTCAAACGTTAGTGACAAAAGTGAGTGTCACTAACGTTGGCCTTGTTGATCCTCATCCACGTTAGAGTTCACGTTAACTTAGTTAACGTGACTCTTAACGTGGGGCATTGCCTAGTTTCCCAACGTTAGTGGTGTTCACTTTTACCACTAACGTTGAGGAGAAACGTTATTGGAGTTCACGTTTTTCATTAACGTGGAGTCCCCTTTTTCTTCTACGTTAAGTACCACGTTAACTTAGTTAACGTGGCTCTTAACGTAGGCTATGAATGGCTTCGCAGGCGTTATTGGTGATCACTTTTCTCATTAACGTTGCAAGCCAATTGCCATCCCACGTTAGTAGTCACGTTAACTAAGTTAACGTGAATGTTAACGTGATTCTTCCATGCTTCATTTGTCCTAAAATCAAGCAATTAAAGTGCATCAAAGCTCTAGCCAAAGTCATGAGATTATGCATCATTAAAATATCATGTAATTCTGGCAAAAATCTCATGAAATCATGCAAAATTCACAATAGTTGCTTGAATAAAGGTGTAAGTGTATTTTCACCCAAAACTTGCCTTGTTTACTAGGAAAATGCATGAAACTACCTTAAAACAGTAAAGAAAAGGTCAGTGAAACTGGCCTAGATGCCCTGGCATCACCCATCGCGTATGCGTCGATGCAAGTTTTCCAACTCCAATTTCGGGCTTCTCGTCGAGAACGTTGGTGGCAGCGTTTGAGGTAACGTGGGATCTCCAACTTTCTTTTAGTGACGCGTACGCGTGACCTACTTATACGCGTCAAATGGGATTTTTGCCATTTTGCGCGTGTGCGTTGCTCATGCATACGCGAGAATTGCTTTACCGTACGCGTAGCCCAAAATTCTTTTAGCTTCAGAAATGAAATTTATCACAAGTGTTGGAGGTAACGTTGGTTCGCCAATGTTCCCTCCAACATTGGCACCCAAATTTCATAACGTTGCCAGCAACGTTGGTCGACCAACGTTGGCCACCAACGTTGCATACCCCCTTCTCTTCCAACGTTTGAGGTAACTTTGGCCTCCAACGTTGCTTCCTCTGCTTCTTTGTCTCTTCTTTTCCACCTATCATCAATCAAACAATTGCATCAAAGTTTGCTATAATGACAAGGTGTTTGCATCATTCATAATATCAAGTAAAGTGTTCATAAATCCTTATGAAAAAGAACATAAACAACCATGTTTAATTGAATCAAGGGATGCATGAAATTCCAATCCAATTACTTACTTATTGCTTAAGAAAGTGCATGAAACCTAATGAAAACAAGTAAAAATGCTTGTGAAAATAGCCTAAGATGACTTGTCATCACAACATCAAACTTAAATCTTGCTTGTCCTTAAATCACAAGCAGTAAAACGTGGGAAAAATGAATGAAAATAAAGAAGCATCTATGTCCTTATTTGAAAGCATTTAGTCTAGGTTCATAGGGTTTCATGCAAGATCTGTTTGAAGCTCTTCTTTTATTGGTTTCCAGGTTTGAGATGTCCCTTTGAGTTTTAACTATTGTGCTGCTGTGAACCTTGTTATTCACTGATCCTTGATGCTTGATTTTTGTTTTTCTTTTTACTGAGAAACTTATACTTTATTTGCAGCTAAGTGTTCTGTATTTGAGGCAGCTTTTTAAATAAGCTTTCAGTCAACACTTCCGATCCAGTTGGCTCAAGGTGTTGGGTGATGTGGCACCCCTCATACCTACTAACTCAAGCCTCTCCTCAACACATACACACCACAAACACTTGGCTCACAATTCAATTCTAGAGACATTGATGCCCAGCACCTCTTTGGGTCACTAAATGCTTTGTAACTAGATTGCTCTTGATGGTGGATTTTCAGTTGATAATCCCAGGTTAGTTAACCCAAGTTATCAAATGTTAAGATACTCCTTAGAACTTAATTATCCAAGCAGATCCTAGTACAAAAACACCACAGGCATGTGTCTTAATGGTTGAGCTATTGGTGTCTAGCTTATTCTTTGTTTCTTTCCGTTTTTTTTCTTGTTCTTTCTTTCTTTTCAAGGAAATTTATTCACTAAAGGTTTCACAGACAGCAGCTGAGTTCATACTCAAGAGACCTTCTACCTTTCATCCTTATTAGTGAGTTTACTGAACAATCAAGCACATACCACCGCTGATCCTTATTCTAATTCCTACCAAATTGGACAATTTCACTTTCTGTTTCAACATTTTCTTTTATTTATGCAAAGGGAGACAAGACATACATTCAAGCAGATGAGTGATGCAGACACTCAAACTAGAACACTTAATTGACACTGGCAATTAAAGACAGTAAACAGTTAGAGTGTAAATAACTTAAACTAATCAGTAGGGTCCATTTATACTTCCAACTAAAGCTTTTCAAAATAGAAACAGTTGAGTATTAATACAACCTCTTGGTGTTTTTCTTGTTTAGTATTTCATCATCATTCTTAGCTTTTGTATTGTGCTTGGTGATGATGCATAATCCGTCCAAGAACTGAATGACTCTCTGCAATGATTGTGGAAGTTGCTTGTTCCCCAAGCACTTGAAATATGGTTAGCATGCATGAATGGTTGTAGGATCTTAAACTTACATTGGTGTGTGAACACCAAACTTAGTTCCTTGCCACTGTCTATTATGCAGTAAGTTGATTACATACATGAAACCTTGTGCTTTTATTAAGTAAACTAAAAATCAAGCAGTTGTCAAGAAATTTCCCTAGTTGTTTTAGAGTTTCTGACTCATGATGCTCTTTGGAGGTGGGACACCAAACTTAAAATCACACATTCATCCTTGTTATATTTACTTTGGTGTGCAACACAAAACTTAACTCCTTGCAATGCATGGAAATCTTGACATTTTATTAAAATAACTAGGAAAAGATAATTACCTCAGGTTGGGTTGCCTCCCAACAAGCGCTTCTTTATCATCATTAGCTTGACATGCTTCATTCTTATTTAATCAGTTCATGAATGCTCTCCTCCTTGTTCCAAGGCCCTTTGGTGCACGAAATTGCAATCACACTTTTGCAACTCCGCACAACTAACCAGCAAGTGCACTGGGTCGTCCAAGTAATACCTTACGTGAGTAAGGGTCGATCCCACGGAGATTGCCAGCTTGAAGCAAGCTATGGTTATCCTGTAACTCTTAGTAAGGAGTTTAATAATAAAAGAGTTTTGTTTGCAAAAAGTAAAAGAACATGAAATAAATGATACTTGTTATTCAGTAATGGAGAACAGGTTGGGATTTCGGAGATGCTTTGCCCTCTGAATTTCTACTTTCCTACTGTCTTCTTCTCCAAGCACGCATAGCTCCTTCTATGGCAAGCTATGTGTCGGTGGATCACCGTTGTCAATGGCTACCATCCGTCCTCTCAGTGAAAATGGTCCAGCTACGGTTCTAATAAACCCATATTTTATGATGTATATTGAGCTCAATTTAAGTGATTTATTCAACCCTTCACCTACTTATTCATGTAAATTGCATGGTTTCACCTTCCCTTCCTTATTATGTGATTTATGAGAAAATATGTTCCTTATGCTTTAAAAGAATCAAATTTAATTATCCTTTATTACCATTTGATGCCGTGATTTGTGTGTTGAGTACTTTCAGGTTTTATAGGGCAGGAATGATTTAAAGGATGGAAAGAAAACATACAAAAATGGAAGGAAAGCACAAATTGGAGTTTTGGAGCAACTGGCAGTGACGCATCCGCATGGACGACGCGAACGCGTGGTTCGCACAAAAGAGAATCGACGTGAGCGCATGGATGAGGCGAACGCGTGACTTGCGAAATACAACTGACGCGGGCGCATGACTGACGCGACCGCGTGGAAGAGCAACACTCCAGATGACGCGACCGCATGACCCACGCAGACGCGTGACGTGCGCGATCTGCAGAATTTGCAGATCTCGTTTCCAGCGATTTTTGGGCCTTTTTTGGCCCAGATCCAAATTCAAGAGGCACAGATTAGAAGTTATGAAGTGGGGGAATGCATTCATGCGGAGGATGACAATCAGATAGCGAGTAATTTTCACTTTTCATAGTTTAGATGTAGTTTTTAGAGAGAGAGGCTCTCTGCTCTCTCTTAGGATTTAGGATTAGGATTTCTATTAGGATTAGGCATTATCTCATCTTCATATCAGGTTCAATATTCCTTTTACTTTGTATCTCTCTTTTACTTTCAGATACTTTGATGCTTGTATTACTTATGTTGCCTATTTGGCTTATGCACCATTCATGTTAGGATTTTCTTAAATAATATAATTTAAGGTATTTTCAGATCTATAATTTTTATCTAGTTTTTTATATTCTTGGCATTTAGTTGATTAATTGGTAACTCTTGAGTTGTCAAACTCATTGTCGACTGAAAATTGGAACTTTTTAAGAATTAACTCGAGTTCCAATAACTCTAGCCTTTTCCAAGGAAAGACTAGGACCTGAGGAATCAAACTTATTCCATTCACTTGACTTACCTTCATAGTTAGAGGTTAACTTAGTGGGAGAAAAATCCAATTCTCATCACAATTTATAAGGATAACTGGGATAGGACTTCCAATTTTCATACCTTGCCAAGAGTTTTATTAGTTATTAATTTATTAATTCTTGCAATCTAATTCTCTTGCTTAAAACCTTTTTTTTAAACCCAAACACTGTTTTTCCATAACCAATAATAAATCATACTTCCCTACAATTCCTTGAGAAGATGACCCGAGGTTTGAATACTTCGGTTTATAAATTTATTGGGTTTTGTTACTTGTGACAACCAAACGTTTGTACAAAGGGATTTTCTGTTGGTTTATAATCTATACTCATAACGCGACTATATTTTTACAAAATTCTTTACTAGCAAAAATCCTAACGTCAAAATGGCGCCGTTGCCGGAGAATTGAAAACGTGTGGCTTATTATTGGTTATTGTAAATATTTTTCTTTTACTTGTTTATTTGTTTTTTTTCTTCCCCCTTTATTTCTGATAGCTACTATGAATTCTCACCCCTATCGCTTTGAGTTTGGTTCTAATTTTTTTGCAAGGAATGAAAACTATAACAGGACTATGCATCAAGGTCTAAGCAATCAAAGATGGAGGGAGCCACGAGGATCTGATCACCCCTTTAGGCAACAACAACCTCCTAGATATCATGGACAAAGACCATTCTACAATGCATACCCAACTGATAGATTAGGTGGATCCCCTTGTAGCTACCAACAAGCTCCACCCTATGCCCAGAGACCATCCTCTCAACATAGCTTCGAACCACCACGCTCACAAGCTTCTTTTCACCATTCACTACCACATGATCCTTATCCGCCCCAATGCCAATCCAATTACTCCCAAGAACCACCACTCCCCTATGCACTATGTCCATATCCATCAAGCCAAGAATCACAGGTTTGCTTCGAAGAATCAGTAGAACAATTTAATGCAACCCTTCATCAAATGGAGTAAGCAATAAATCAATTATCTTCCAGACGTTCGGACACTCAAGGAACTCCTATGGCTTCATGTGGAGAATCTAATGAAGAACGTAGTGTGAAGAAGACACAAGAAGCTCCAGTGGATAGCATAGAGCACAACTTCGTACTGGAACAAGTAGAGGACGCTGTCATTGTAGAAGAAGAAGAGTTGGTTGAAGATTTAGGAGATGTTGAACCTCCGCAGGAATCCAGAGTTATGCAGAATTCCGTCGAAGACGTTACAATTAATGCTAAGGAGGATAGTGCACAACCCCCAAGGCAGGTATCTTATGAAGAACTGGATGGAATAACCCAAGACACATGTTTTTCTGATGATGACAATCACAAGTCGAGTTCTCGTAGCAATGAACTTGCATCCACAAGTGAATTATTTCAGACAGAAGAATCTTCCCCAAGTGAATACGAAGTTGATGCAGAGGTCGACTTTTCTCAGCCTCCAAATTATGACTTCAGTGACGAGGAAGATATCAGTGACTTTGATCAAGACATGGTTGAAATGGAAGAAGTTTGTAAAGAAGTGAAGGAATTCACAGAAGACCACAAGGGAGTAGAACTTGCAGAACCACTAAAAACACTGATCCCAAGGCCACTACCACCCAACACAAACTTCAAGTGGGTAAAATCCTTGAACATTATCTTCAATTTTCTACTTGAATATGGTTTGCTGGAGACAGATGGCCAGCTTAGAGCTCTCTACGGCTTTAAGAGAAAAAGGGAAATGACTCATACTCAGCGCTGGTATGCAAGATTCAATGAGGTTTCGCACTTCAATTTGAGGTGCAGGAATTGGTGTCAAGCTCAATTGGAAGGATCTCGGAAGCTGTCTGGTCACTGCAGTGAGAATTCAGATTACTCATCACCCGATTGAAAAAATGCAGATCAAGACAAAGACGGGTGTACAAGTAGAGTTTGGGATCCTGGAATCTATTCTACCATTCAACACTCTAGGAGCCTGCAAGCCTGTTTGAACTCACCTAAGGGCTTTACGTACCTTGTTTGGGACCCCGGAGGATGTTGGCATTCCAAACACTGGTGGAGATTTTTGGACGAATTCAAACACAAGCCACCATAGCAGGAAGCTCATCAAATGTCCAACTTAAGGACTTTAACTAAAAGTGCTAGGTGGGAGAAAACCCACCATGGTATGATCGTTCCCCCTCTATTTTGCTCTGTTTTTGAATTTTGTTTGAACCTAAATTTTTGCATGACATTCACTGCATTTTGCATTCTGCATACTGCATAAAAAAAGAGAGAGCACGCGACACGACAGCGTCGCTGACGCGTCTGCGTCACAAGTGCATTAAAAGAAAAGGAAAGTGAATAGAGAGTCACACTGAAGCAAGGCTGGAGGCGTTCCTTTAACACAATTGTTCCACGCGAACGCGTGCCCCACGCGATCGCGTCCGTTGCAAAATGGCCTCCCACGCGTCCGCGTCACCCACGCGAACGTGTGATCTGGATATCGACGTAAAAATTCAACGCCCAGAAAGTTGGGCTGGAATCGTGCGGCTACGGTGCGTATAGCACCAAACAAGGGACGCATACGCGTCACCTACATAACACCCACACCACGCGAAAGCGTGAGCGACGCGATCGCGTCGCGCGGATATTCTGACTTCCAAACCAAACAGAGAGTTGCGCTGAAACGACGCTGGAATCATGCATCTAGCACAAATATCAGCGACGCGTTTGCGTGCTTCAAGCGTCCGCGTCACCTATCTTATACTCAGCCCACGCGATTGCGTCGACCACGCATCTGCGTTAACCCTATTTCACCCTACTCATGCAATCGTATCCTCCACGTGTCCGTGTGGATTCGCAATCACTAACCCCCAGTCACGCGAACCCTACCCTTCGCGCAACCCAAACCCCAACCCCCTCTCTCTCTAACCTCTGTAACTCTCTCTATCAACCACCCCAGCCACCACCTCCGACTACCAAGACCGCCGCCACGCCACCCCCGACCACCCAGACCCGCCACGACACCCAACCCTATCTTCTTTCCTCCTTCTTCTCCCCCTCTCTCACTCTCCTCCACTACCGCCCCCCACCGCAGCCTAACTCCGACGGCCACTGCCCCACTGCCGCGCCGCTGTGCTTCACCCAGCGCCGCTGCATCATCACCCATCTGCCCTCATCTCTGCTCCATCTCATTGCTCTTTACGCACCAGGTTCCGCCATATGGCGATTCTTCCTTGCGACTCATTAGTTCGTTTTTCAATTTTTGTTCTGCATAGGCTAGATAGAGATGCATGTTTGTAGTGGATTCTAGGTGGTTAGGTAGCTAGGATATGGTTAGTGGATTTAGGCCTGATAATTGCACTGTTCTTGTTACCTGTTTATCTGTTCTGCAATTTTATTCCAGATATGTTTTTCATACTATTCATCTGCTATGTTCATGCTGCTAGACTATTCTTTACTATTCCTACTGTTTGTGACTATTTGCAGCATTTGTTAATCTCATATGACCTGGTTTTCTTGATATCCATTTTCCGGGAACGTCCAATTTTAGCCAGAATGCTGCCCAATTTTCTGCAAATTACTTTTCCTTCTACATTCAAGTATTGGTTTTGGCAATTCTCATTTTTGAACTGCTCCACGAATACCAAACCTATTCTTGAATGCACGGGCCCACACTCTTCTTATTTTTGATTTCCTAGTCAATAATTTGAATTCTCGATGATGTGATTTTACTTTTTACTACTCCTATATCTATATGAATCATTATTAATACCCTGTTATTCCTGCTTGAATATGAGTTGACTGTTGCTTAAAATTGTGAAATTCTTGTTACTTAGAAACCAATCTTCATGCCACTTACTCTGACTTCCTTTTTACTAACTTACTGATTTTTAACTTTCTAACTTCCCACTTTACCTTTTCACTACTTCTTTCAATTAATTTCACTCACGGTATAATTATTGTTTTTCTATTTAACAAGCTTTCCACTTCTAACATATTTTGGACTGTGAATTCTTATCTCCGCTTTTCAACTCCAACACAATCCAACATATACATTTCCTTCACTCATTTTATTCTTCTACTGCTCCTTTGCCACTTATTGCATATCTTGTTATTTGCGTACTTGTTCTCCTGCTTTTACTCCTCAATTATATCTTGGAAATTCTATTTTTCAGGATGTCTGACTCTCAAGGCAGGGGAAAGGGCAAAGTCACCACTGGCAAATGGAAAAGAGGTGAATCCTCCGGTTCCATCCTTGGCATCTTACATGATGATTCCTGGCGGGAGAAGAACTTTACCCCGCAGGAAAAGGCTGATCAGTTGGTACCTTCAGCTGATGATAAACGAAATTTAGCATGCCGATTTAGAATTCAAAGATGAATATGATCGTGAGTATAGTCTAATCGATACTTAAATTTCGTACCAAACAATCCTACAGTCTATATCCGAGAGTACTAGTCTCCCGAGTCGTCCTCCCTTGGAATTGCCAAAGTGTGCATCTTATTGATTAGAAAGCCTTGTTAGGATTCTTTGAAGGTTTTAGCAAAGTAATAGGAAATAAACAATCAATCATTAAAAGACTTGGCTTAGGGTTGGCATTAGAATTTCTATCCTTACAGTTCATTCAATGATGACAACAATTAGGCCATGCCTCATTTAGTTATCCCCTAGGTATAGAGGAAAGTCAAATGAAAATAATCAACTTGAGTCACAAGTCCTAGCTTCACCTCATGGGAATCTAGCTTTAGTGCACTCCAAGTCAATTAGCAATCCCTAATTCCAAATCAACAATTGACACAACTATTCAACTTCTTCTAATGGCCCAACCCTATGCCAAGTGAGAAATTTCTACTCCATAACTAGGGTTGACATTTTATCAAACATTTGATGAGCAAGAAAGAAAGTCATAGTAAAATGAGAAGAAAAGTAGAATTGAAAGTATTGCAACACAAGGAACTAACAACAATTGTCAAAGAACAACAATGAAAATCAAATTCTCAAGGTATTGATAAAATCCAAAACTACAAAGTTGAATTCTAGATCTATGAGAATTGAGCAATTACAACTACTACTTGAAATTGGAGAAGAAGATCTATGACATGAACAAAATGAAGTGAGAATTGCAATGGATCTCACCAAGTGGGCCCCGGAAGTGAATTTATGCATCAATTACTTACCTCTGTAAACCCTAGTAGCTAGTTTAGTATAAATAGAACTTTTTACTAGTTTATTAAGAGTCTTTTGATCATTCGGTCTTGTGACCACGTTTGGGGGCTGGCCATTCGGCCATGCCTGAACCTTCATCACTTATGTATTTTCAACGATGGAGTTTCTACACACCATAGATTAAGGGTGTGGAGCTCTGCTGTACCTCATGTTTCAATGCAATTACTACTATTTTTTATCCAATTCGATTTATTCATGTTCTAAGATATTCGTTGCACTTCAACTTGATGAATGTGATGATCCGTGACACTTGATGAGCGGATAATTTGTACGCTTTTTGGCATTGTTTTTAGTATGTTTCTAGTAGGATTTAGTTAGTTTTTAGTATATTTTTATTAGTTTTTAGTTAAAATTCACTTTTCTAGACTTTACTATGAGTTTGTGTGTTTTTCTGTGATTTCAGGTATTTTCTGGCTGAAATTGAGGGACCTAAGCAAAAATCTGATTCAGAGACTGAAAAGGACTGCAGATGCTATTGGATTCTGACCTCCCTGCACTCGAAGTGGATTTTCTGGAGCTACAGAAGCCCAATTGGCGCGCTCTCAACGGCGTTGGAAAGTAGACATCCTGGGCTTTCCAGCAATATATGATAGTCCATACTTTTCCCAAGATTTGATGGCCCAAACCGGCGTTCAAAGTCACCTTCAGAATTCCCAGCGTTAAACGCCGGAACTGGCACCAAAGTGGGAGTTAAACGCCCAAACTGGCACAAAAGCTGGCATTTAACTCCAAGAAGAGTCTCTACACGAAAATGCTTCATTGCTCAGCCCAAGCACACACCAAGTGGGCCCGGAAGTGGATTTTTATGTCTTTTACTCATCTTTGTAATTCTTAAGCTACTAGTTCCCTATAAATAAGACCTTTTACTATTGTATTTTGCAATCTTGGTAGCTATCTTTAGTCTTATGCTATCTTAGATCATGGGGCTGGCCTCATGGCCATGCCTAGACCTTGTTATTATGTATTTTCAATGGTGGAGTTTCTACACACCATAGATTAAGGTGTGGAGCTCTGCTGTACCTCGAGTATTAATGCAATTACTATTGTTCTTCTATTCAATTCAGCTTGTTCTTGTTCCAAGATATCACTTGTTCTTCAACTTGATGAATGTGATGATCCGTGACACTCATCATCATTCTCACCTATGAACGTGTGACTGACAACCACCTCCGTTCTACCTTAGATTGGGTGGATATCTCTTGGATTCCTGATACACGACGCATGGTTGTTGCTCGCCTGACAAACGAGCGCTCGCCTGACAACCGAGCCATCCATTCCGTGAGATCAGAGTCTTAGTGGTATAAGCTAGAATTGATGGCAGCATTCAAGAGAATCCGGAAGGTCTAAACCTTGTTTGTGGTATTCTGAGTAGGATTCAATGATTGAATGACTGTGACGTGCTTCAAACTCGCGATTGTGGGGCGTTAGTGACAGACGCAAAAGAATCACTGGATTCTATTCCGACATGATCGAGAAACATGACAGCTGGATAGCCGTGCCGTGACAGGGTGCGTTGAACATTTCCACTGAGAGGATGGGAGGTAGCCACTGACAACGGTGAAACCCTTGCATACAGCTTGCCATGGAAAGGAGTAAGAAGGATTGGATGAAGACAGTAGGAAAGCAGAGAGACGGAAGGGACAAAGCATCTCCATTCGCTTATCTGAAATTCTCACCAATGAATTGCATAAGTATCTCTATCTTTATCTTTATGTTTTATTCATCATCTATACCCATTTGAGTCTACCTGACTGAGATTTACAAGGTGACCATAGCTTGCTTCATACCAATGATGACAAGTCATCATATACCCATTTTTCAAGCTAATTTCACTTGTTTTGTTAGCATTTATGCACTTTCTTGCATCCTAAGTTAGTGATTTGGAGTAAAAATGCATAACTTCTCTAAATCAAGCAACCACTATGAAATTAATGATAAATCATGAGGTTTAAGCTAATTTTAATTGCATTTTAATTGATTTATAAGCCTCTTGAATTTAGTGATACTTTGAGTGGTTGTTTGGTTTATTTTAGGTGAAGAAAAGAAAAGAAAATGAAAAGCGTGGCCTAAGAAGCGTGACAAAAGAAAAGGGAAGCGTGGCCAAAGAAGGGAGAAGCGTGCCTCAACTAATGGGGGAAGCAACCTTGCCCTCCACAAGGGCAGAATGCCCTCTAGGAGGGCAGCACTAAGTGACCGAACCAAGACAAGGCAACCTTGCCCTGCCCACTCCAAGGGCAGAGCACAAAATGGTGCCTTGGAGCCAAGAGAAGCAAATTCTGCCCTGCCCTTGTGGAGAGCAGGATCGGGCACATCAAGGAAAGAAATCCAAGGAAAAATAGCTCCCATGCATGCCACAAGGTTCGAACAAGGGACCATGAGGAAGCCAAGAACTAAGGGTGACTATGGTGCCAAGAAACCAAGAAAATAACTAGCGTGTTTGCTTCCTCCCAGGATCGAACCCACGACGTGAAGGAAGGATCCTGCCCTGCCCTTGGCGCGGGCAGGGCAGCAATTGGAATAGCGCACCACACAAGATTTTCTGGCGCACCAAAATTTCTTCCTGGCGCACCAATTCCTTCCTTGGCACGATCCTGGCGCGCGCGTTCCTTCCCTGGCGCACCAAACCGATCCTGCCCTGCCCTTGGCGCGGGCAGGGCAGCCTCCAAAGCACCAACGCGCGTCCCGCGCGCCAATTTCCTTTCCTGGCGCACCAAATTCCTCCTCTGGCAGCACCAACGCACGCACGCTTCAACCTTGGCAGCACCAACTTTCCCGCCCTGCCCTTGGCGCGGGCAGGGCAGCCTCTGGCGCGCACAGACTCGCATCACAAGCACCAAGGCCGCACCAAATCACACCACCATGCATCAATTTTCTGCCCTGCCCTCCACAAGGGCAGGGCAGCCTCCTGGGAGTGGTTTTTGGGCCAAAATTCAAATTAAAAATAAATTTGAATTCATTTCTTCACCAATCCAAAAGCCCATCCAAATCCCATTATCCAAGAATAGAAAGTGTATAAATAGGACTTAGTTTGATGTAATTAGGACCTTTATGCTCACTTTTGAATTTTTACTTTTACCTTGGCTTTTGAATTTTCATTTTCACATTCCTTTGGAGCTTTGACTCTCTTGGAATTGTTCTGGAGAGAATTGGCCGAGACTTCAGAGGATCAAGGGAGAGTTGATTGATCTCCTTCCTCAATTCCCTTGGGCAATTCTACTCTTCTGTTTTCTGAGTTGTGGATGTGTGAAATTGGGGAAATTCTGTCCCAATTCCCATTCAAACTCTTTGCATTATATTTTCTGCATAATTCAATCCAAATTCTGTTCTTCTACTGCTTCATCTTTAATTTTCTGTCAATTGCTTAGTAACTTCAGATCTGGGAAGGAAATTGGGTTTTAGGCTCTGCTACCTAAGCCCTTGGGATCCTGAGATCACTTTTGGTTCCTCTGTGAACCTTTACTGCACTTTAATTTCCTTGCTGTTTAAATTTCTGCTTGCATCCAATTCAATTTCTGCTACCTTCATTACTGCAATTTACTTTTCTTTCGTTTAGATCCTGCAATCCCATTCCTCAATTCCCTTTTACATTCAAGCAATTTACATTACTTGCCATTTAAGTTACTGCAATTTACCTTTCTTGCACTTTAAGTTTCAGTCATTTACTTTCTTGCTCTTTAAGTTTCTGCACTTTTACTCTTCTGTTCTTTATTTTACTGCATTTCTCCCTTCCCCCTTTACATTTACTGTCATTTAATTTCTGATAAACACAAATCACTCAACCAAAACTTGATTCGCTTGACTAAACCACCCACTAAACTAAAATTGCTCAATCCTTCAATCCCTGTGGGATCGACCTCACTCATGTGAATTATTATTACTTGATGCGACCCGGTACACTTGCCGGTGAGTTTTGTGTTGGATCGTTTTCCACACATCAACCAACAATCTCTGTGGGATCGACCCTTACTCGCGTAAGGTTTATTACTTGGACGACCCAGTACACTTGCTGGTTAGTTGTGCGAAGTTGTGATAAAGAGTTGAGATTGCAATTGTGCGTACCATGTTGATGGCGCCATTGATGATCACAATTTCGTGCACCAAGTTTTTGGCGCCGTTGCCGGGGATTGTTTCGAGTATGGACAACTGACGGTTCATCTTGTTGCTTAGATTAGGTATTTTTTTTCAGAATTTCTTTAAGAATGAATTCTAGAGTTTCATGATGATCTGTTGGAATCTGGCTGGCTGAGAAGCCATGTCTAATCTTATTGGACCGAGGTTTCAACTTATCATCACAAGAGCTTGTTGATTTCTATCAATCTTGCTGTTGAAGCAATGATCTGCTGAGGCTTGGCTGGCCATTGGCCATGTCTAGTGTTTTGGACCGAAGCTTTCTTTGAAAGCTTGGCTGGCTGTGAAGCCATGTCTAATTCCTGGACTGGAGTCTTAGACTAGCATTGCAATGATTCCTGGAATTCTCATTAAGAATTCTGAAACCTTTATTTTCTTTTTTCATATAATTTTCGAAAAAGCACAAAAAAATTACAAAATCATAAAACCAAAAATATTTTATGTTTCTTGTTTAAGTCTAGTGTCTTATTTTAAGTTTGGTGTCTTGCATGCATTGTTTATTTGATCTTGGTTCTATTTTCAAGTCAATAATACAGAGAACTGAAGATTCAGTACATGCAGCAGAGGAATTATACAGAAAAAGCTGGGCGTTCAAAACGCCCAGTGAAGAAGGAAAAACTGGTGTTTAAACGCCAGCCAGGATACCTGGCTGGGCGTTTAACGCCCAAAAGGGTAGCATTTTGGGCGTTAAACGCCAGAACGGATACCATTCTGGGCGTTTAACGCCAGGATGGCACAAGAGGGAAGATTTTGTTTTCAAATCAATTTTTTTTTAAATTTTCAAAATTTTTCAAAATCAAATCTTTTTCAAATCATATCTTTTCAATCAAATGTTTTCAAAATCAATTTCTTTCCTTTTTCAAAGATACTTGCTATCAATTAATGATTTGATTCAACATTTCAAGTATGTTGCTGATGAGCGGATAATTTGTACGCTTTTTGGCATTGTTTTTAGTATGTTTTTAGTATCTTTTAGTTAGTTTTTAGTATATTTTTATTAGTTTTTAGTTAAAATTCACTTTTCTAGACTTTACTATGAGTTTGTGTATTTTTCTGTGATTTCAGGTATTTTCTGGCTGAAATTGAGGGATCTGAGCAAAAATCTGATCCAGAGACTAAAAAGGACTGCAGATGCTGTTGGATTCTGACCTCCCTGCACTCGAAATTGATTTTCTGGAGCTACAGAAGCCCAATTGGCACGCTCTCAACGGCGTCGGAAAGTAGACATCCTGGGCTTTCCAGCAATATATGATAGTCCATACTTTGCCCAAGATTTGATGGCCCAAACTGGCGTTCAAAGTCACCTCAAGAAATTCCAGCGTTAAACGCCGGAACTGGCACCTAATTGGGAGTTAAACGCCCAAACTGGCATAAAAGCTGGCGTTTAACTCCAAGAAGAGTCTCTACACGAAAATGCTTCATTGCTCAGCCCAAGCACACACCAAGTGGGCCCGGAAGTGGATTTTTATGTCATTTACTCATCTCTGTACACCCTAGGCTACTAGTTTTCTATAAGTAGGACCTTTTACTATTGTATTAAAATCTTTTGATCATGTTTTTATGATTGAACCCTCATTGGGAGGCTGGCCTCACGGCCATGCCTAGACCTTGTTCTTATGTATTTTCAACGGTGGAGTTTCTACACACCATAGATTAAGGTGTGGAGCTCTGCTGTACCTCGAGTATTAATGCAATTACTATTGTTCTTCTATTCAATTCCGCTTGTTCTTTGTCCAAGATATCACTTGTTCTTCAACTTGATGAATGTGATGATCCGTGACACTCATCATCATTCTCACTCATGAACAAGGTGACTGACAACCATTCTTGTTCTACAAGCAATCAAAGCTCTAGTGAATATCTCTTGGATTCCTGATAACACGATGCATGGTTGATCGCCTGACAACCGAGTGCTCGCCTGACAAACGAGCCAGCCATTCCGTGAGATCAGAGTCTTCGTGGTATAGGCAGGACCTGATGGCGGCATTCAAGAGAATCCGGAAGGTCTAACCTTCTCTGTGGTATTCTGAGTAGGATTCAATGATTGAATGACTGTGACGTGCTTCAAACTCCTAGCAGGCGGGGCGTTAGTGACAGACGCAAAAGTATCAATGGATATTATTCCGGCCTGACCGAGAACCGACAGCTGAATTCCGCTATGCCGTGACAGGGCATATGCCAATCGCTTTCACTGAGAGGATGGGAGGTAGCCACTGACAATGGTGAAACCCTACACGAGCTTGCCATGGAAAGGAGTAAGAAGGATTGGATGAAGACAGTAGGAAAGCAGAGAGACGGAAGGGAAGGCATCTTCATGCGCTTATCTGAAGTTCCTACCAATGAATTACATAAGTATCTCTATCTTTACCTTTTATGTTATTTTCGTTCATCACCATCATACATTTGAGTCTGCCTGACTAAGATTTACAAGATGACCATAGCTTGCTTCATAGCAACAATCTCCGTGGGATCGACCCTTACTCACGTAAGGTATTACTTGGACGACCCAGTGCACTTGCTGGTTAGTTGTGCGAAGTTGTGTTTATGCCATGGTATTGAGCACCAAGTCTTTGGAGCCATTACCGGGGATTATTTGAATATGGACAAAGTAGTGATCACAATTTCGTGCACCAAGTTTTTGGCGCCGTTGCCGGGGATTGTTCGTGTATGGACAACTGACGGTTCATCTTGTTGCTTAGATTAGGTATTTTTTTTTTTCGAAATTCTTGAAGGTGAATCCTAGAGTTTCATGATGATTTGTTGAAATCTGGCTGGCTGAGAAGCCATGTCTAATTTCATTGGACCGAGGTTTCAACTTATCATCACAAGAGCTTGATGATTTTTATCAATCTTTCTTTTGGAGCAGTGATCTGCTAAGGCTCGGCTGGCCGTTGGCCATGTCTAGTGTTTTGGACCGAAGCTTTCTTTGAAAGCTTGGCTGGCTGTGAAGCCATGTCTAATTCCTGGACCGGAGTCTTAGACTAGCATTGCACTGATTCCTGGAATTCTCATTAAGAATTTTGATATCTTTTTCCACTAAATTTTCGAAAAAACACAAAAAAAAATCACAAAATCATAAAAACCAAAAATATTTGATGTTTCTTGCTTAAAGTCTAGTGTCTCATCTTAAGTTTGGTGTCAATTGCATGCATTCATTCATGTGTCTTAAGGATCTTCAAGTAATTCTTGATGATTTCTTACTCTGATCTTTGAATTCTTTTGGCTTGAGTGTTTATGCGTCTCATATAGTGTCAGTAGTATACAAACTGCTAAGTTTGGTGTCTTGCATGCATTGTTATTTGATTCTTGTTGCATTTTGATTATTAAAAAAATCCAAAAATATTTTTAATTTGTGTCTTTTCAAGTCAATAATACAAAGAATTGAAGATTCAGAACATACTGCAGAGGAATTATACAGAAAAAGCTGGGCGTTCAAAACGCCCAGTGAAGAAGGACAGACTGGCGTTTAAACGCCAGCCAGGGTACCTGGTTGGGCGTTAACGCCCAAAAAGGTGCATTTTGGGCGTTAAACGCCAGAATGTATACCATTCTGGGCGTTTAACGCCAGGATGGCAAAGGGGAAAGATTTTGTTTTCAAAATCAATTTTTTTCAAGTTTTCAAAGTTTTTCAAAATCAAATCTTTTTCAAATCAAATCTTTTCAATCAAATGTTTTCAAAAATCAATTTCTTTCCTTTTTTTTCAAAGATACTTACTAACAATTAATGATTTGATTGAACATCTCAAATTTGTTGCCTTTTCTGTTGAGAAAGGTTTAATGTTTGAATCATATCTTTTCTTGTTAGGCAAGTCACTAATTTTCAAAACATATCTTTTAAAATTGTTTTCAAATCATATCTTCTCAATCACATCTCTTTAAAACTAATCATATCTTCTTAACCTCATCTTTTTCAAAATAGTTTTCAATCAAATCTTTTTAACTTCTAATTTCAATTCCTTTTTCAAAAATCACTTGATTTCTTTCTTACTTTTATTTTCGAAAATCAATTAAGTGTTTTTCAAAATGTTTTCAAAATCTTTTTAATTGAATTTTCGAAAATCTTCTTCCTCTCCTCCCACATCCTTCTATTTATGGAGTACTACTCCTTCTTAATGCACAATTCGAACTCTATCTAATCAAGTTCGAATTCTTCTACCTTCTTTTCTTCTATTTTTCTTTTCCTCTGACACTTCAAGGAATCTCTATACTGTGACATAGAGGATTCCACATTTTCTTTTTCTCTTCTCTTTCATATGAGCAGGAGCAGAGACAAAGGCATTCTTGTTGAAGCTGACCCTGAACCTGAGAGAACCTTGAAGCGAAAGCTAAGAGAAGCCAAGGCACAACTCTCTTTAGAGGACCTGACCGAATTCTTCAAAGAAGAAGAACACATGGCAGCCGAAAACAACAACAATGCCAACAATGCAAGGAAGGTGCTGGGTGACTTTACTGCACCTACTCCCGACTTCTATGGGAGAAGCATCTCTATCCCTGCCATTGGAGCAAACAACTTTGAGCTTAAGCCTCAATTAGTTTCTCTAATGCAACAGAATTGCAAGTTCCATGGACTTCCAATGGAAGATCCTCATCAGTTTTTAGCTGAGTTCTTGCAAATCTGTGACACAGTCAAGACTAATGGGGTTGACCCTGAGGTCTACAGACTTATGCTATTCCCTTTTGCTGTAAGAGACAGAGCTAGAATATGGTTGGACTCACAACCTAAAGATAGGCTGGACTCTTGGGAAAAGCTAGTCAATGCCTTCTTGGCAAAGTTCTTTCCACCTCAAAAATGGAGTAAGCTTAGAGTGGAAGTCCAAACCTTCAGACAGAAGGATGGAGAATCCCTCTATGAAGCTTGGGAAAGATACAAACAATTAATCAGAAAATGTCCCTCAGACATGCTTTCTGAATGGAGCATCATAGGTATCTTCTATGATGGTCTCTCTGAACTATCCAAGATGTCTTTGGATAGCTCTGCTGGAGGATCTCTTCATCTGAAGAAGACGCCTACAGAAGCTCAAGAGCTAATTGAAATGGTTGCAACTTCTGAAAGGAATCCTGTGAACAATGGGACTAGTCAGAAGAAAGGAGTTCTTGAGATTGATACTCTGAATGCCATATTGGCTCAGAACAAGATATTGACTCAACAAGTCAATTTGATTTCTCAAAGTCTGTCTGGAATGCAAAATGCACCAAGCAGTACTAAAGATGCTTCATCTGAAGAAGAAGCATATGATCCTGAGAACCCTTCAATGGAAGAGGTGAATTACCTAGGAGAACCCTATGGAAACACCTATAATTCTTCATGGAGAAATCACCCAAATTTCTCATGGAAGAATCAAGAGAGACCTCAACAAGGTTTCAATAATAATAATGGTGGAAGAAACAGGCTTGGCAATAACAAGCCTTTTCCATCATCTTCTCAGCAACAGACAGAGAGTTCTAAGCAGAACACCTCTGACTTAGCAACCATGGTCTCTGATCTAATCAAAACCACTCAAAGTTTCATGAATGAAACAAGGTCCTCCATCAGAAATTTGGAAGGACAAGTGGGTCAGCTGAGCAAGAAAGTTACTGAACTCCCTCCTAATACTCTCCCAAGTAATACAGAAGAAAATCCAAAAGGAGAGTGCAAAGCCATAACCATGGCCGAATGTGGAGAGGAAAGAGAGGAGATGGACGCCACTGAGGAAGACCTCAATGGGCGTGCACCAACCTCCTCTGAGTTCCCCAATGAGGAACCATGGGAATCTGAGGCTCAAAATGAGACCATAGAGATTCCATTGGACTTACTTCTGCCTTTCATGAGCTCTGATGAGTATTCTTCCTCTGAAGAGGATGAGTATGTCACTGAAGAGCAAGTTGCTAAATACCTTGGAGCAATCATGAAGCTAAATGACAAGTTATTTGGAAATGAGACTTGGGAAGATGAACCTCTCTTGCTCACCAAAGAACTGGATGACTTGTCTAGGCAGAAATTACCTCAAAAGAGACAAGATCCTGGGAAGTTTTCCATACCTTGTACCATAGGCACCATGACCTTCAAGAAGGCCCTGTGTGACTTAGGGTCAAGTGTGAACCTCATGCCTCTCTCTGTAATGGAGAAGCTAGGGATCTTTGAGGTACAAGCTGCAAGAATCTCATTGGAGATGGCAGACAACTCAAGAAAACAAGCTCATGGACTTGTAGAGAATGTTTTGGTAAAAGTTGAAGACCATTACATCCCTACTGATTTCATAGTCCTAGAGACTGGGAAGTGCATGGATGAATCCATCATCCTTGGCAGACCCTTCCTAGCCACAGCAAAGGCTGTGATTGATGTTGATAGAGGAGAGTTGATCATTCAAGTGAATGAAGAATCCTTGGTGTTTAAAGCTCAAGGATATCCCTCTGTCATCGTGGAGAAGAAGCATGAAGAGCTTCTCTCAAAACAGAGCCAAACAGAGCCCCCACAGTCAAACTCTATGTTTGGTGTTGGGAGGCCACAACCAAACTCTAAGTTTGGTGTTGAACCCCCACATTCAAACTCTAAGTTTGGTGTTGGGAGGTTCCCACATGACTCTGAGTATCTGTGAGGCTCCATGAGAGCCATCTGTCAAGCTACTGACATTAAAGAAGCGCTTGTTGGGAGGCAACCCAATGATTATATTTTATATATTTTCTTTTGTTATTTTATGTTTTTTTTGTAGGTTGATGATCACAAGAAGTCACAAAATCAATGAAAAAAGCAAAAACAAAATGAAAAACAGGAAGAAAAACAGCACACCCTGGAGGAAGATGTTGCTGGCGTTCAAACGCCAGTAAGCCTAGCAGTTGGGCGTTTAACGCCCAGTCTGGCACCATTCTGGGCGTTTAACGCCAGAAAGGGGCACCAGATTGGCGTTAAACGCCAGAAAAGGGCAAGAACCTGGCGTTAAACGCCAGGAATGGGCACCAGCCCGGCGTTTAACGCCAGAAATGGCTCAAAACGTGATTTTGAGCAACATTTGGTGCAGGGATGACTTTTCCTTGACACCACAGGATCTGTGGACCCCACAGGACCCCCACCTACCCACCACCCTCTCTCTCTTCCCCCATTCATCAATCACCTCAATACCTCTTCCCCAAAACCCTTCACCTATCAAATCCCATCTTTCTCTTCACCACTCACATCCATCCTTCATAAAACCCCACCAATCTCACCCTTCAAATTCAAACCACTTTCCCTCCCAAACCCACCCATAATGGCCGAACTACCTTCTCCCCTCTCTCCTATAAATACCCTTCTTCACTCCTTCATTTTCACACAACCTAAACACTACTTTTCCCCCTCTTTGGCCGAACACACCACCATCTCCCTCTTCCTCATTTCTTCTTCTTCTACTCTCTTCTTTCTTCTTTTGCTCGAGGACGAGCAAACCTTTTAAGTTTGGTGTGGTAAAAGCATTGCTTTTTCGTTTTCCATAACCATTTATGGCATCCAAGGCCGGAGAAACCTCTAGAAAGAGGAAAGGGAAGGCAAAAGCTTCCACCTCCGAGTCATGGAAGATGGATAGATTCATCTCAAGGGTGCATCAAGACCACTTCTATGAAGTTGTGGCCTTGAAGAAGGTGATCCCCGAGGTCCCCTTTTCACTCAAAAAGGGTGAATATCCGGAGATCCGCCATGAGATCCGAAGAAGAGGTTGGGAAATACTTACCAACCCCATTCAACAAGTCGGAATCTTGATGGTTCAAGAATTCTATGCCAATGCATGGATCACCAAGAACCATGATCAAAGTGTGAACCCGGATCCAAAGAATTATCTTACTATGGTTCGGGGGAAATACTTGGATTTTAGTCCGGAAAGTGTAAGGTTGGCATTCAATTGGCCCATGATGCAAGGAGATGAACATCCTTACACAAGAAGGGTCAACTTTGATCAAAGGTTGGACCAAGTCCTCACAGTCATATGTGAAGAGGGCGCACAATGGAAGAGAGATTCAAGAGGCAAGCCGGTTCAATTGAGAAGGCATGACCTCAAACCCGTGGCTAGAGGATGGTTAGAGTTCATTCAACGTTCAATCATTCCCACTAGCAACCGGTCCGAAGTTACTCTAGACCGAGCCATCATGATTCATAGCATCATGATTGGAGAAGAAGTGGAAGTTCATGAGGTTATAGCCCAAGAACTCTATAAAGTGGCGGACAAGTCTTCCACCTTGGCAAGGCTAGCCTTTCCTCATCTCATTTGTCACCTCTGTTATTCAGTTGGAGTTGACATAGAAGGAGATACCTGATGAGCGGATATTTTGTACGCTTTTTGGGGGTAATTTCATGTAGATTTTAGCATGTTTCAGTTAGTTTTTAGTAAAATAATATTAGTTTTTAGGCAAAAATCATATTTCTGGACTTTATTATGAGTGTGTGTATTTTTCTGTGATTTCAGGTATTTTCTGGCTGAAATTGAGGGAGTTGAGCAAAAATCTGACTTAGGCTGAAAAAGGACTGCTGATGCTGTTGGATCCTGACCTCCCTGCACTCGAAATGGATTTTCTGGAGCTACAGGAGTCCAATTGGCGCGCTCTCAACGGCGTTGGAAAGTAGACATCCAGGGCTTTCCAGCAATATATAATAGTCCATACTTTGCGCAAGGATAGACGACGTAACTTGGCGTTGAACGCCAAGTACATGCTGCTGTCTGGAGTTAAACGCCAGAAAAACGTCATGATCCGGAGTTGAACGCCCAAAACACGTCAAAACCTGGAGTTTGACGCCAAGAAAGGCCTTTACACGTGGAAAGCTTTAGTCTCAGCCCCAGCACACACCAAGTGGGCCCCAGAAGTGGATTTCTGCACCAATTATCTTAGTTTACTCAATTTTCTGTAAACCTAGGTCACTAGTTTACTACTTAAACAACTTTTACAGACTTATCTTGTACCTCATGCTATTTTCAGATCTGAATTACATACTTTGTGACGGCATGAGTCTCTAAACTCCATTGTTGGGGGTGAGGAGCTCTGCAGCGTCTCGATGATTTAATACAATTCCTTTGTTTTCCATTCAAACACGCTTGTTCTTATCTAAGATGTTTATTCGCGCTTAACTGTGGAGAAGGTGATGATCCGTGACACTCATCACCTTCCTCAACCCATGAACGTGTGCCTGACAACCACCTCCGTTCTACATCAGATTGAATGAATATCTCTTAGATTCCCCAACAGAATCTTCGTGGTATAAGCTGGATTGATGGCGGCATTCATGAGAATCCGGAAAGTCTAAACCTTGTCTGTGGTATTCCGAGTAGGATTCCGGGATTGAATGACTGTGACGTGCTTCAAACTTTAACCTGCTGGGCGTTAGTGACAGACGCAAAAGAGGGATTCTATTCCAGTAGGAGCGGGAACCAACCGGTGATTGGCCGTACTGTGACAGAGTGCGTGCATAGCTTTCACTGCGAGGATGGGAAGTAGCCATTGACAACGGTGACACCCTACATAGAGCTTGCCATGGAAGGAACAATGCGTGTGAGAAGAGGATTCCAAGGAAGAGTTGAAGTCAAAGGACAAAGCATCTCCAAAACTCCAACATATTCTCCATTACTGCACAACAAGTAACGCTTTTATTCTCTATTATTAAAGTAATAACTATTTATTCTACGCTCTAATTGGCAACAAAAATACGAGGCTAAAGAATCCTATTGGTATCCTGACTAAGCCAAATAAAATAAATATTGATTGCTTCAAACCAATAATCTCTGTGGATTCGACCCTTACTCACGTAAGGTATTACTTGGACGACCCAGTACACTTGCTGGTTAGTTGAACGAAGTTGATCTTGGACCATATTCTATTATCATATTCTATAAAGAGATACAATTTCGTCCACCAAGTTTTTGGCGCCGTTGCCGGGGATTATTGAGTTTGAACAATTAAAGGCTTATTTTATTTCTTAGATTAGGAATATAGTATTGATGCTACAGAGTCATTAAATTTGAGTCTTTTATTCCTTTTCAAAAATTTTCGAAAATATTACTTTTTCTTATTAACTGTTTTTCGTGAGTTAGTGTCTTGTTCTAAGTTTGGTGTCAATTGCATTTTATATTTTCTTTAAATTTTCGTGTTATTGTTCTTTGTTTTCCTTAATCTTCAAGTTGTTCTTGTTTATTTTCCTTGTTTGATCTTGAATTTTTCTTGTTTTGTGTCTTTTCTTGTTTTTCTTGTGCTTTTTCAAAACATTAACTTTTAAAAATTATACTTTATCCATAAAAATAACACATCTTTAAAATAGTTACATTTTTAAATCAGTTGGCTAGAGCGTTGGCTTATGTTCTTGGCAATTGGGCATCTTCTTTTAAAATCTTTTTCAAAAATAATTTTTCTTGGTTTAATCTTGTGCCAAACTTTAAGTTTGGTGTTTCTTAATCTTTCTTTAATTTTCGAAAACTTGTCTTGATTTTCTAAAAATTTAAGTTTGGTGTTCTTTCTTGTGTTCTTGGTGTTCTTGTGAATCTTCAAAGTGTTCTTGAGTTTTTCTTGTGTCTTGATCTTAAAATTTTTAAGTTTGGTGTTCCTTGGTGTTTTCCCTCCAAAAATTTTCGAAAATAAGGAGCATTAGATCTAAAAATTTTAAATCTTGTGTCTTTTGTGTGTTTTCTCTTCATCATAAAATTCAAAATTCAAAAAAAAAAAAATATCTTGTCTAACTAATTTTGAACTATTTTTTTCGAAAATCTCACATAAAAATTCAATTTTCAATTTCAAATTTAAAAAAAAAAAAAAATTATATTTTCCAACTACTTTTTCGATTTTCTTCTTCTTTTTATTTATTCCATTTTTATTTATTCCATCACCATATTCCAAACTATAAATTCTCAACTTGTATTCAATCATGGAAGCAAGTAGGAATGAACAGTCCAAGAGGACTTTGGGGTCATATGCCAACCCCACTACTGCTTCATATGGGAGTAGTATCTGTATACCCTCCATTGGAGTTAGTAGCTTTGAGCTGAATCCTCAGCTCATTATCATGGTGCAGCAAAACTGCCAGTATTCCGGTCTTCCACATGAAGAACCTACAGAGTTTCTGGCACAATTTCTGCAAATTGCTGATACAGTACATGATAAGGAAGTGGATCAGGATGTCTACAGATTACTACTGTTTTCATTTGCTGTAAAAGATCAAGCTAAGAGGTGGTTAAATAACCAGCCTAAGAACAGCATAAAAACATGGAAACAGCTGTCAGAAAAATTTCTGAATCACTATTTCCCTCCCAAACGGATGACACAGCTAAGGCTAAGCATCCAAGGCTTCAAACAAGGAGATAATGAATCCCTTTATGATGCTTGGGAGAGATACAGAGAGATGCTAAGAAAATGCCCCTCTGAAATGTTTTCAGAATGGGTGCAATTAGACATCTTCTACTATGGGCTTACAGAAAAAGCTCAGATTTCTCTAGACCACTCAGCTGGTGGATCTATACACATGAGAAAAACAATTGAAGAAGCTCAAGAGCTTATTGATACAGTTGCCAGAAATCAACATATGTATCTAAGCAGTGAATCTTCTAAGAAAGGAGAAGCTAAAACAGTAACTGCAGAACTCAGTCCGGTAGATCAGGCTAGTGAATTTAATCAGCAATTAGACTTTCTAACTCAGCAGCTAGCCGAATTCAAGGAGATATTACAGGAAACAAGAATGGCAAACAGGAACATGGAAGTGCAATTAAAGCAAACAGAAAAACGACTGTCAAAACAAATAGTAGAAGAATGCCAAGCAGTTCAATTAAGAAGTGGGAAAACATTAAATACCTCACTTCAAAGCAGCAAGAAGCAAGGACATGAACGAATAGCTAATCAAAATCCCTCTGAGGACAAGCAGAGCCCAGAAAGGGATAAAGCTGGCGCTGAACGCCCAGACCATGCTGATTCCTGGCGTTCAACGCCAGAAACAAGCTTGAATCTGGCGTTGAACGCCCAAAAGGAGCATGGTTCTGGCGTTCAAACGCCAGTAACAAGCAAGGAAGTGGCGTCTAACGCCACTCCAGCTCCTACCTCTGGCATTCAAATGCCAGTAGGGAATCAGCCACATACAAGTGCTGATAACAAGGCTTCCCAACCCACTTCTGTAGGTAATAAACCTGCAGCAACTAAGGTTGAGGAATACAGAGCCAAAATGCCTTATCCTCAAAAACTCCGCCAAGCGGAACAAGATAAGCAATTTGCCCGCTTTGCAGACTATCTCAGGACTCTTGAAATAAAGATTCCGTTTGCAGAAGCACTTGAGCAAATACCCTCTTATGCTAAGTTCATGAAAGAGATCTTAAGTCATAAGAAGGATTGGAGGGAGACTGAAAAGGTTTACCTCACTGAAGAATGCAGTGCAGTCATTCTAAAAAGCTTACCTGAGAAGCTTAAAGATCCTGGGAGCTTTATGATACCATGCACATTAGAAGGTAATTGCACCAAGCAAGCTTTATGTGACCTTGGGGCAAGTATCAACCTAATACCTGCATCTACTATCAGAAAGCTTGGTTTAACTGAAGAAATCAAACCAACCAGGATATGTCTTCAACTTGCTGATGGCTCCATTAAATACCCATCAGGCGTGATTGAAGACATGATTGTCAAGGTTGGGCCATTTGCCTTTCCTACTGACTTTGTGGTGCTGGAAATGGAAGAGCACAAGAGTGCAACTCTCATTCTAGGAAGACCTTTCCTAGCAACTGGCCGAACCCTCATTGATGTCCAAAAAGGGGAAGTAACCTTGAGAGTCAATGAGGAGGAATTCAAGTTGAATGTGGTCAAAGCCATGCAACATCCAGACACCCCAAATGACTGCATGAGTGTTGACATGATTGATTCTCTGGTAAGAGAGGTCAATATGGCTGAGAGTCTCGAATCAGAGCTAGAGGACATCTTTAAAGATGTTCAGCCTGATTTGGAGGAGTCAGAGAAGATAATAGAACCTCTGAAAATCCCTCAGGAAGAGGAGAAACCTCCAAAACCCGAGCTCAAACCATTACCACCATCCCTGAAATATGCATTTCTGGGAGAAGGTGAAACCTTTCCTGTAATTATAAGCTCTACCTTGGAGCCACAGGAAGAGGAAGCACTAATTCAAGTGCTAAGGACGCACAAGACAGCTCTTGGGTGGTCCATTAGTGATCTTAAGGGCATTAGCCCAGCCAGGTGTATGCACAAAATCTTGTTGGAAGATGACGCCAAGCCAGTGGTTCAACCACAAAGGCGGCTGAATCCAGCTATGAAAGAAGTGGTGCAGAAAGAGGTCACTAAATTACTAGAGGCTGGGATTATTTATCCTATTTCTGACAGCCCCTGGGTGAGCCCTGTCCAAGTTGTCCCTAAGAAAGGAGGCATGACAGTAGTTCACAATGAAAAAAATGAACTGGTTCCTACAAGGACAGTTACAGGGTGGCGTATGTGTATTGATTATAGAAGGCTCAATACAGCCACCAGAAAGGATCATTTTCCTTTACCATTCATAGACCAGATGCTAGAAAGACTAGCAGGTCATGAATACTACTGCTTTCTGGATGGATATTCAGGTTATAATCAAATTGCAGTAGATCCCCAGGATCAAGAGAAAACGGCATTCACATGCCCTTCTGGAGTATTTGCATACAGAAGGATGCCATTTGGCTTATGCAATGCACCTGCAACCTTTCAGAGGTGCATGCTCTCAATTTTCTCTGATATGGTGGAAAAATTCCTGGAAGTCTTCATGGATGACTTTTCAGTATTTGGAGACTCATTCAGCTCCTGCCTTAACCATTTAGCACTTGTTCTGAAAAGATGCAAGAGACTAACCTGGTTTTAAACTGGGAAAAATGTCACTTTATGGTGACTGAAGGAATTGTCCTTGGACACAAAATTTCGAACAAGGGGATAGAGGTGGACCAAGCTAAGGTAGAAGTAATTGAAAAATTACCACCACCTGCTAATGTTAAGGCAATCAGAAGTTTTCTGGGACATGCAGGGTTTTATAGGAGGTTTATAAAGGATTTTTCAAAAATCGCCAAACCCCTGAGCAACCTGCTAGCTGCAGACATGCCATTTATCTTTGATGAGGAGTGTCTGCAGGCATTTGAAACTCTGAAAGCTAAATTGGTCACAGCACCAATCATCTCTGCACCAGACTGGACATTACCATTTGAACTAATGTGTGATGCCAGTGACCATGCCATTGGTGCAGTGTTGGGGCAAAGGCATGACAAGCTTCTGCATGTCATTTACTATGCCAGCCGTGTGCTAAATGATGCACAGAAGAATTACACAACCACAGAAAAAGAGCTACTTGCAGTGGTTTACGCCATTGACAAATTCAGATCCTACTTAGTAGGATCAAAAGTGATTGTGTACACTGATCATGCTGCTCTTAAATATCTACTCACAAAGCAAGATTCAAAACCCAGACTCATCAGATGGGTGCTGCTTCTGCAAGAGTTTGATATAGAAATAAGAGACAGAAAAGGGACAGAAATCAAGTAGCAGATCACCTGTCCCGAATAGAACCATTGGAAGGGGCGTCCCTCCCTCTCACTGAAATTTCTGAAACCTTTCCGGATGAGCAATTACTAGCCGTCCAGGAAGTGCCATGGTTTGCAGACATTGCAAACTACAAGGCAGTGAGATTCATACCCAAGGAGTACAGTAAGGTGCAATCAAAGAAATTAATCACAGATGCAAAATACTATCTCTGGGATGAACCATATCTCTTTAAGAGATGTGCAGACGGAGTAATCCGTAGATGTGTGCCTAAAGAAGAAGCACAGAAGATCCTTTGGCATTGCCATGGATCACAGTATGGAGGACATTTTGGAAGTGAACGAACAGCCACAAGATCCTCCAGAGTGGCTTCTACTGGCCTACTCTCTATAAAGATTCCCGAGCATTTGTGCTTAACTGTGATAGTTGCCAGAGATCAGGCAACCTGCCCCACAGTTATGCTATGCCTCAACAAGGAATCTTGGAAATTGAGTTGTTTGATGTATGGGGTATTGACTTCATGGGACCTTTCCCACCATCATACTCAAACACCTATATTCTGGTGGCAGTGGATTATGTATCCAAATGGGTGGAGGCTATTGCAACACCCACTAATGACACTAAAACAGTGTTAAAATTCCTCCAGAAACATATCTTCAGCAGATTTGGTATCCCCAGAGTGTTAATCAGTGATGGGGGTACTCATTTCTGTAATAAGCAGCTCTACTCTGCTCTAGTCCGTTATGGAGTCAACCACAGGGTGGCTACTCCATATCACCCACAGACTAATGGGCAGGCAGAAGTCTCAAATAGAGAACTTAAAAGAATCCTGGAACGGACTGTAATTAACCGCAGAAAGGATTGGGCAAGAAGCTTGGATGATGCTCTGTGGGCATACAGAACAGCATTTAAGACCCCTATAGGGACCTCTCCATACCAGCTTGTGTATGGAAAGGCGTGTCACTTGCCAGTGGAACTGGAACACAAGGCCTACTGGGCAACCAGATTCCTGAACCTTGATGCCAAATTAGCTGGAGAAAAACGATTGCTCCAGTTAAATGAGCTAGAAGAGTTTAGACTCAATGCTTTTGAAAATGCAAAAATTTACAAGGAAAAAGCAAAAAAATGGCATGATAAGAAATTGTCATCCAGAGTCTTTAAACCAGGGCAGAAAGTTCTGCTATTTAACTCTAGGCTCAAATTATTCCCCGGGAAATTAAAATCCCGGTGGAGAGGTCCATATGTAATTACAAGTGTATCACCATATGGCTACATAGAGCTTCAAGATAATGACTCTAACAAAAAGTTCATTGTCAATGGACAAAGAGTTAAACATTATCTTGAAGGCAATTTTGAGCAAGAATGCTCAAGACTGAGACTTAATTGAAGAATCAGTGATAGTCCAGCTAATGACATTAAAGAAGCGCTTGCTGGGAGGCAACCCAGCCATATACAAAGTTTAATTACTAATTAAATAAATTTTCTTTCTTTACAGGTTTAGGTAAGTATCTTCAAAGGTGAAATAACAAATTAACTGAAGTCCCAAGAGTTACAGAGAAATTTGGAAGTTCACTGGCATGAAAAAGCCAGTAAGAAACACTTTGGGCGTTAAACGCCCAAAAGAAGCACCCACTGGGCGTTTAACGCCAGTAAGGGTAGCCTTCTGGGCGTTAAACGCCAGAAAGGAGCATCTTCTGGGCGTTAAACGCCAGAAAGATGCACCTTCTGGGCGTTTAACGCCAATCTGCTAGCATTCTGGGCGTTTAGAAAAACGCCCAGTAAAGAAGGACTTCCTGGCGTTCAACGCCAGAAAGAAGCATCACATGGGCGTTGAACGCCCAGGAGAAGCATCACATGGGCGTTAAACGCCCAAACCATGCACCATGTGGGCGTTTAACGCCAGGATGGTGGGAGGAGGTACAATTTCGTTTTTCTTTATATTTTTTCCAAATTTTTATGTTTCAATTCATGAATTCTTGCATCAACATATTTCAAATTATCATCTCTCATCCCAAATTAGAGTTCTAAAAATCCTAATTTCTAATATCCCTTTTTCAAAATATCAAAGGTATCTTAATCCATAAAGGACAAATTAATTTTCAATCCAATCAAACTCTTTTAAAAATTTGTTTTCAAAACTCAATTATTTTTTTTAAAAAAAAAAAAAAATCTTTTTCAAAATTAAATTTTTCAGATTTGTCTTTTAAATTCTTATTCATATCTTTCTCTTTTAAAAAAATTATATCTTTTTCTAATCATATCTTTTAAAATCATATCTTTTATCTTATCTCTTTCTTATTTTTCGAAAAATAACCCACCCCCCTCCCTATATCTTGTGTTCGGCGCCCTCCTCATCATCCAAACTGCTCTCTCCTATCCCTTCTTTCTTCTCTTTTTGCTTGAGGACAAGCAAAGCTCTAAGTTTGGTGTGGATATCCGTGATCATCAAATTCATGGCCCAAGAGGAAAACAACCCACCCAAAAGGGCAAGAAAGAAAGCGCTCCAAAGCCACTTTGGAATCAAGGGAAGTTATCTAAAGAACATTCAGATCATTATTATAAAATAATGAGTCACAGATCAGTGATCCCGGAAGTCAGATTTGATTTGAAAGAAGATGAATATCCGGAGATCCAAGAGCAAATCAGAAACAGGCATTGGGAAATTCTGGCCAATCCTGAAACAAAAGTGGGAAGAGAAACATGGTTCAAGAGTTCTATGCTAATCTATGGCAGACAGAAAGGCAAAGAATCGTTGGAGCTGCTATCTTTGATCATAAAACTGTGGTCAGAGGAAAGATCATTCATACCAATCCTGACAGGATCAGGGAGATATTCAAGATTCCTCAACTAAAAGACGACCCAGACTCCTTTAATAGGAGAATGATGAGGGTCAATAAAGGATTGGACAGGATCTTGGAAGATATATGCGTTCCTGGAGCCAAGTGGACTACCAGCACAACTGGCGACCCAGTTCAACTAAAAAGGGAGGATCTAAAACCAGTAGCCAGAGGCTGGCTGGATTTCGTAGGGCGTTCCATATTGCCCACCAGCAACCGTTCTGAAGTAACCATCAAAAGAGCTGTCATGATTCACTGCATCATGTTGGGAAAAGAGGTAGAAGTCCATCAACTGATCTCATGTGAGCTATACAAAGTAGCAAACAGGAACTCTAAAGACGCCAGATTGGCCTATCCAAGCTTAATTTCTATGCTCTGCAAAGATGCCGGAGTGAAGATGGGAATAACAGAGTACATCCCAGTTGAAAAGCCAATTACTGGAATATCAATGGTCAGACAGCAACAAGATGATTCAACCAGGAAGAGAGCACAAGAAGCTCTCCCAGAACTGCCTCAATTCGAATATTGGGAACATCTTGAAGCCTCTATTTCCAGATTGCAAGAAGCTATGGATCAAATAAAGGAAGAACAGAATAATCAAAGTAGCATGCTTTGCAAACTGCTCAAAGAACAGGAGGAGCAAGGGCGTGATCTAAGGGAGCTGAAGCGCCAAAAATTAATCCTTGAACAACACCCCAGAGATTAGAAGAACACGTCCTTCCTCAAAACAAAAGGTTGCTGAGTTCCAATTTTCCTGCTTTAATTTAGTGATAGCATTTTTTATTTGAAATTCACCTTAGGAGATATTTAGTAGTAATTAGTATGTCTATTTTGATTTTATTTCCAATTAAGCTATAGTTTATTTTTTCATCATCATCAGGCATGAATAAAGTAGTAGATTTTATTTTAGAATAAAGAAGTAATCTATATTTTTCGAGTTCCTAATAATAAAATTTATAATTAATATATGTGGTGGCAATACTTTTTGTTCTCTGAATGAATGCTTGAACAGTGCATAAATTGTATTTTGAATTTGATGAATATTGGCTCCTGAAAGGATGAGGAACACGAAAAATATTATTGATGATCTGAAAAATCATGAAATTGATTCTTGAAGCAAGAAAAAGCAGTCAAAAAAAAAAAAAAAAATAATAATAATAATAATTACAATCAAAAGGAATAAAAGCCAAGCAGCCCTTAAAACCAAAAGGCAAGGGTAAAAAGGATCCAAGGCTTTGAGCATCTATGGATAGGAGGGCCCAAGGAAATAAAATCCAGGCCTAAGCGGCTAAATCAAGCTGTCCCTAACCATGTGCTTGTGTCATGAAGGTCCAAGTGAAAAGCTTGAGACTGAGTGGTTAAAGTCGTGATCCAAAGCAAAAGAGTGTGCTTAAGAGCTCTGGACACCACTGACTGGGGACTCTAGCAAAGCTGAGTCACAATCTGAAAAGGTTCACCCAGTTATGTGTCTGTGGCATTTATGTATCCGGTGGTAATACTGGAAAACAAAATGCTTAGGGCCACAGCCAAGACTCATAAAATAACTGTGTTCAAGAATCAACATACTACACTAGGAGAGTCAATAATACTATCTGAATTCTGAGTTCCTAAGGATGCCAATTATTCTGAAATTTAAAGATACAGGGGGATGCCAAAACTGTTCAGAGACAAAAAGCTACAAGCCCCGCTCATCTAATAAATTTGAACTTCATCTAAAACTCTGAAATATATACTACTTCTTAATTTCTGTTAGAACCTATTTTATTCATCTAGTTGCTTGAGGACAAGCAACAGTTTAAGTTTGGTGTTGTGATGAGCGGATATTTTGTACGCTTTTTGGGGGTAATTTCATGTAGATTTTAGCATGTTTCAGTTAGTTTTTAGTAAAATAATATTAGTTTTTAGGCAAAATCATATTTCTGGACTTTATTATGAGTGTGTGTATTTTTCTGTGATTTCAGGTATTTTCTGGCTGAAATTGAGGGAGTTGAGCAAAAATCTGACTTAGGCTGAAAAAGGACTGCTGATGCTGTTGGATCTGACCTCCCTGCACTCGAAATGGATTTTCTGGAGCTACAGGAGTCCAATTGGCGCGCTCTCAACGGCGTTGGAAAGTAGACATCCAGGGCTTTCCAGCAATATATAATAGTCCATACTTTGCGCAAGGATAGACGACGTAACTTGGCGTTGAACGCCAAGTACATGCTGCTGTCTGGAGTTAAACGCCAGAAAAACGTCATGATCCGGAGTTGAACGCCCAAAACACGTCAAAACCTGGAGTTTGACGCCAAGAAAGGCCTTTACACGTGGAAAGCTTTAGTCTCAGCCCCAGCACACACCAAGTGGGCCCCAGAAGTGGATTTCTGCACCAATTATCTTAGTACTCAATTTCTGTAAACCTAGGTCACTAGTTTACTACTTAAACAACTTTTACAGACTTATCTTGTACCTCATGCTATTTTCAGATCTGAATTACATACTTTGTGACGGCATGAGTCTCTAAACTCCATTGTTGGGGGTGAGGAGCTCTGCAGCGTCTCGATGATTTAATACAATTCCTTTGTTTTCCATTCAAACACGCTTGTTCTTATCTAAGATGTTATTCGCGCTTAACTGTGGAGAAGGTGATGATCCGTGACACTCATCACCTTCCTCAACCCATGAACGTGTGCCTGACAACCACCTCCGTTCTACATCAGATGATGAATGAATATCTCTTAGATTCCCCAACAGAATCTTCGTGGTATAAGCTGGATTGATGGCGGCATTCATGAGAATCCGGAAAGTCTAAACCTTGTCTGTGGTATTCCGAGTAGGATTCCGGGATTGAATGACTGTGACGTGCTTCAAACTTTAACCTGCTGGGCGTTAGTGACAGACGCAAAAGAGGGATTCTATTCCAGTAGGAGCGGGAACCAACCGGTGATTGGCCGTACTGTGACAGAGTGCGTGCATAGCTTTCACTGCGAGGATGGGAAGTAGCCATTGACAACGGTGACACCCTACATAGAGCTTGCCATGGAAGGAACAATGCGTGTGAGAAGAGGATTCCAAGGAAGAGTTGAAGTCAAAGGACAAAGCATCTCCAAAACTCCAACATATTCTCCATTACTGCACAACAAGTAACGCTTTTATTCTCTATTATTAAAGTAATAACTATTTATTCTACGCTCTAATTGGCAACAAAAATACGAGGCTAAAGAATCCTATTGGTATGACTAAGCCAAATAAAATAAATATTGATTGCTTCAAACCAATAATCTCTGTGGATTCGACCCTTACTCACGTAAGGTATTACTTGGGACCCAGTACACTGCTGGTTAGTTGAACGAAGTTG